>NW_005188269.1:8771-9990 GCF_000239375.1 Pundamilia nyererei
GGACACTGGCGCCACCGGGCCCTCTGACCACCACCAGTAGGCAACGGGTGAAGTGTCTTGCCCAAAGACACAACGACCGAGACTGTCCAAGCCGGGGCTCTTCCGATTACAAGGCGAACTCCCAACTCTTGAGCCAGGATCGCCCACAAAACTCTAGCCCAGCAATCCAGTTTGGACACTTCATAAATGTGTCTGTGTTTATTCCTCTTGAAGCATGGTCAGCAGGGTTTAATTCAGAGTTCACATACATCCACTGACTTGGTTTTGTGTCTCTAATAAGTGAAACTCTATTTGCTACAAATGTCTTAAATCTGATGTTCTCACTGGAGATGTACTTTAAAACAGTGGTACTGTCAGACCAAAACACAGATTCTTCTTGTGGCATTTGCAACTCCTTTCTCATGAGCTTGTCCATTTTTACAGCAACTGCAGCTGCTGTCCGCTCGAGACGTGGAATTGTTATTTGCTCCAGAGGAGACGCTCTGCACTTGCCAACGATGAATGAGAAGTGAGTTTCTCTTTTCTGCTTTGTGATACGGAGGTAAGTAACGACGCCATAACCCATAGGTGTCAAACTCTGGCCCGCGGGCCAAATTTGGCCCGCAGCCTAATTACATTTGGCCCGCGAAGCCATACCAAAATACTATTAGAGATGGCCTACTGGTATTATACAGCTAATATATATATATTGTTTAGTATTAAGCTTTGCTTGTTCCATATTTAGTTTTCCAGCAAAACTTATTTGAGTCCATAAGAAAAGATTCATTCTTATATCTGGAGGAAGATTTTTTTTCAATAAGTATTAATGTTAGCCTGCGATTTTGTTCCAGTTTTGAATTTTGGCCCACTGTGAATTTGAGTTTGACACCCCTGCCATAACCTCTCTCATTGGCATCAGCAAAGTGGTGCAATTGTGCAGATATGACCACTCCAAATCCAGCAGGTTTCAAACACCTGTTGACGGTAAACCCATGAAGTTTTGAAAGCTCTGATCACCAAACTTGTGACATTTGAGCCAGTTCAGCTCAAAAGAAAAAAAAAAAAAAGCGCATAAAAAATAGACATAATAATTCATAAAAATTCATCGTTCATTCATAATAAAAACTCCATCACCAAACTTACACATACACACCATTCTGTTCCCAAATAAAACATTAAAATTATACAACTCATACATGATCACACACTTGATTTGTCCATAACCAGTTTTTAACCTTTG
>NW_005188269.1:10568-13026 GCF_000239375.1 Pundamilia nyererei
TGGTCCTGTCTGAGCTTTCTTTATGCCTAATGAACTGCTTTAGTGGTGGTGGAGCAAGGGAGTGTAAGACTTTATATATTAAACACAATCTTTTAAGTTTCACTAAGTTATTGAAGTTCAGTATTTTATGTTTTTTTAACACATGACAGTGGTGGTGGGAAGTCGGTTTTTACATTGTGACCATTTACCTTTGACTGCCCATCATGTTCACCTTGTACCTTTGGCTCTTGGAAGCTGAACTGTTGAACAGCTGATTCACACTGTTCCACATCATTTTTACAGCTGTCATATTCACAGTCCTCTAAAACTTTTATTTTGGCTGTAGAAGCAGCAATAGCTGTCTCAATGTCAAGCTGTTCTCTTCTTGCCTTTAACTTACATTCTTCAATGTCCAAGGCTTGTCTCTGTTTCAAGGATGCGGCTCATGGAAGCAGAGCAGCGCACTCTGCTTCCCCTTTCTGCCGTACAGATGATACCGATGAAACTCTGGACGACCTCGATGAGTGGCTACTGACTGAGCTTCTTCTGACGCTGGTATCTGATTTCTTTGCAGTGGGTGTAGCAGCCACTGACACGCTGTCATCTGGGCTCGTGTCATCTTGATGCTGATTTCTTGTTACGATGATCCATTTTTCAACTTCAGTCATAAACGCACTGAACTGCTTCACTTTTGCATTGAACCAGAGCATCTGATCCACATTCCTTCATCTTCTGGCAACAGCGACAGTACATCATCATTTGCCCTTAAGAATTCTTCATGTAGCTTTGAAAAGTTACTTAAATGTTCATCAACAATGTCAAGACTTTCATTCTCTTTTATTACTCCACTAATTTTATTCATTTTCGAAGTTAATTGTGACCGCTTGGACCTTCTTGCGTTTATGTGCCTGCCAAGCTGTTCTTCCGATCCTCTTTTCGGCCACAAGGGGGCCCAGGGGACCTTGCCGGTCTTCATCCGCCATCTTTGCTCCTTTTACACAATTTCTTATTCAACAAGTGTTCATGAAACAAAATGTCTATGACACAGAGCTGAGGCTTTCATAGTGAATGTCATCTTTCTTAAGACCACTGTCACTGTCATTGTCTTATTTGTAAGTAATCTAGTATGTTAATTGTTCAATTTTGGCATGACTTGTAGCTTGGCAGCATATCATGGTCCAAAACTTTATCCATGGAAGCTTATTTCTTTTCTTCTTAGATTCTTCATGCACACAGTTCTGTACGCTTAACTGATTTGCAGTATCCAACTTGTACGACCTCATAGCGATGCAGCTGTCTCGCTCTGGAGCAGGATGGTTTTACTTAATGTAGTGGCTCTCTTAGTTTATTTTTTCTTATATTTAAAATGAGACTGGATGGACAAGAGGCTGTTTTACGTGTCGGTTTGTGCAACAACGACTAAAACCATCGTCTTGCTCCACCATCCACTTGTTTATTTTTCACAAACCTTTCACAATAAAAGCACCATATTCTTTTCAGACCTTTCAAAATAAAACATCGAATAATTATAAATGGTGCTAACAGCTACTTCAGTTTGTTTTGCAGGACAGTTTATGTTATGTATATGAAAAGCATAACTTTGTTAGCATACATCATGTGTATATCCAGCATCCATTAAAAAAATATTTAAAATGAAATGGGGCATTACAGCTAAGCATTATATTTCCATGTTGTCATGTGAGGTAGCACCAGTGATGGATACATCAGTAGGATTGTCTTTTGTTATTTTATTGTTAAGTAAAATGCAGATGTCTGAAAATCCTACTTAACTACAGTAATGAAGTATTTATACTTTGCTAATTCCCGCCTTTGGACATGTTGTTGGCAAATTGTTTTTCTTACTTTCATATTTTATACTATGTTCAAAAGGGTCAAGTTTTATTTTGGAGGTGTGTTGTGCTTGATAAATTTTCATTACACAAGTTGGATAAAGGAACAAACAGGTGCTTTAGTGAGCTCAATCATATGCTTTCCTGTAAAGCAAAAAGAAAGAGAAAAGCCTTGATGTTCTTTTATCTGGTGAAGTTATAAAAATATAGATTTTTTTCTTTAAAGCTTGAATTCTGTGAAATGCACAGTGTTGGGGAGTAACGGAATACATGTACCGGCGTCACGTATTTAAAACACAAAATATGAGTAACTGTATTCATTACAGTTACCGTTTAAAAAGGTGGTATTCAGAATACAGTTACTTTGTTGAAATAAATGGATTACATGGCGGTATTTTCCTGTTTCATGTGTTAGGCTATGCCCTCTCTATTTTTGGTAATTCCACAATTTGAACAAATTATTGTTCAAAAAATTATTTAATATGAAGGCAATAGGCAGAGTGTTACAGGCATAGCTCTAAAGAATGTAGCCTCATGGGCAGTGTAAGCTATTAAGACTCGACTGTACACTGTGTTCGTGTTTTCCTCCAAGTTCCGTTGGAGCAGCCTTTCAACGCCTCTCTCTGTCT
>NW_005188269.1:13389-15703 GCF_000239375.1 Pundamilia nyererei
AAATACATTTTGGGGCATGTATTCTGTATTCTGTAGTGGAATACATTTTAAAAGTAACTTTCCCAACACTGGAAATGTAATAAAGTCCTTGGAGTATATAGACTTATATTTGTCTCTCATCACTTTCAGAGACGGTGCCTGAGTAATTTAGAACAACAGTTGGATAACAGTCTGCACCCACAATGGAGGTAAACTGATATGTTGTGCATCATGAAATAAGTGTATATTAGATTATATGTGTAGGGTAATTGTATCTTGATGTATTTTCTAAAATAATCACAATAGTTTTTTGTTTTTTTTTAAAATAAAGCCAACAGTAGAAATGCATTTATTAAATGTAACATCCTTCTCTCAATACCATGTTCAGCCTGGTGTTATATGGGTGGTATGTAATTTTATAAATAATTAACAATTTATTGTTTGTTCTGCAGAACTGGACAAACTGACTTGCTGCCTGCTTGTAGCTTTATGCAAAATTATTTGTATTTTTTTCCAATAACAACATTTTTTATTTCTATGTTTTACCTTTTTTTTTTCTTTTTTTTTTTTGTCCTGCTGCTACTTTTGCAGCAAGCAAGAGACTGAGACTAACTACATGAACTGCTCCACACACACCATTGTGAGACCAAAGGACCTTTTTCAGGCTCTGAAGAAATGGACGACTGCAAAAGCACAGGTAGGCAAAAGAGGTGTATCATAGGTATATATATATATATATATATATATATATATATATATATGGAGCAATACACAAAATACTTTCAACAGAAGAGGTGGCAAAAAAAAAAAAAGAAAATTACAGACATTCTTTACATATTTGTAAGTACGCCCTCCATGTTTATATTACATAGATATTGTTTGGGTCAATTTGACCAAGTAGTCAAAGTGGAGGTTAAAGGGTTCAGAAGTGTCAAACACTGCTCGTTTCTTTGAAACATTTGACAGCCCTGGAGGCTCTGGAACTCAGCTTTGATCATAGAGGAGGAGGAGGACGTGTCTTATTTATTTTTTTGCCACATTGTCTCTGGACACTTTATACTTTTTCCAGAGTACAGTGGTCCCTTGTTTATCGCGGGAGTTACGTTCTAAAAATTACCCGCGATAGGTGAAATCTGCAAAGTAGCCAACTTTATTTTTTACAATTATTATAGCTGTTTTAAGGCTGTAAAACCCCTCACTACACACGTTATACACTTTTCTCAGACAAGCATGAACATTTTCACACGTTGCTCTCTTGTTTAAACACTCCCAAAGTTCAAACCTTCGTAGAAAAATAAGTCCAGTATTATAGAATTAAACCAAAGATCAAACCCTGTTTTAGGTCCAGAACATGGGAATAGAGCAGCTGCCAGAGAATTCAGCATTAATGAATCAAGGGTACGGAAGTGGAGGAAGCAAGAAGAATGAGTCAAGTAAAGTTTGACTCATTCTTCGCATTGAGTGACTGTTTTGTTTCACGCAATGCGCCTTATAGTCTGAGAAATACAGTAACTTCTACCTTCCTTTACCATGTCCAGAAATTCAACTTTTTGTGCGATGGTTAGCATCTTCCTCTGCCTTTTGGGTGCTACTGCAGGTGCCTTTGACGGCGCAAAACATTTCGTCGACGTTGTTGTGTTTGTTGGGGAGAAAACTTACAAACATACAGTGCAGCACTTCAGAGTCAGACTGCTAGCGATCGAAGATTTATGTAAATTTGACAAGCTGAACGCATTCTGTACTGTACAGGAGACACAGCATGAAATTGATTGACAATGGTCTACAGCCAATCAGGATGCAGAATATAATGCGGTGTGAATTAAAAGAAGAAGAGAAAAGAAAAGAAAAAAAGCATGCAAAATTGCACACACAAAAAATCCGCGAAACAGCGAGGCTGCGAAAGGTGAACCGCGTTATAGCGAGGGACCACTGTAATACAATTTGATAATTGAGAGACAAGTGCTGTCAGATGGGAGAGAGACATGAAAAACCATGATCTGTGAGGTGTAAAGAACACCACTGTAGTGGATTTTTTTTTTGGTTTCTGACACTTTCATATCACTAAACATGCCCCAGGTCAACTGGAACCAGGAACATCATTGCTCTACCTGAGAAACTAACATAAGAGGAGGGTTAATATCAAAATAAAATAATAGTAGATGGGAATACAAATTTTATTTCAGTCTAAATTTATATTCTGATTAATGTACTCAGCTTGAATCAAAGAAATAGAGAGATAAATATTAGGGGTGCAACGATACTCGTATCGATATTGAACCGTTCGATACAGTGCTTTCGGTTCGGTACGCATATGTATCGAACAATACAAAATTTT
>NW_005188269.1:34149-36671 GCF_000239375.1 Pundamilia nyererei
CGTGGGTCAGATGTCAGGAGGCAGAGTTCAGGAGTCTGACAGCTGTGGGGAAGAAGCTGTTCCGGTACCTGGTGGTCTTAGTCCGGAGGCTCCTGTAGCGCCTCCCAGAGGGCAGGAGGGTGAAGAGTCCATGTGATGGGTGACTGGGGTCTCTGATGATTTTCCCAGCCCTTTTCAGACACTGCTTCACACGATACACACATTGTGTCCCAATTCAGGGGCTGCATCCTTTGGAGGCTGCATTTGAAGGCCGATTACATCACAGTGACACGACTAAGGCTGTCCAAATTCGAAGGCTGCTCCAAATGCGGCCGACAGATGTGTCCTTCATTTCCCCGGATTCAAGGATGAGTCAGGTGTATACCTTGTGGCCCAGTCTATCCCAGAATTCATAGTGCTGCTGTGACTGTGGATAATTTTTTCGAAAAAATCGGCAGATGGCTGAAGCGGAGCAGCCTAATATTCAGTACTTACTTTTAAAAGAAATAGTTAAATGTTGCCATTGTTGTACTTAAATTTGCAATCCGTAGTTCAAACTGTAGGATCAAAGACATTCTTCTGTTTCTGTTCCCCAGCCTGTTGAATGGTAAGGGGGCCTATAGTGTAACTGTAGGCACATCCTATGTGAGGGTGCACAATGCACAATAATGATTAGGATGATCTAGCAGAGAACTGTCTAAATCTCCTGTCTGATATATTCCACAACTGATTACCAGATGCAAGGCAGGTGTGGGAAGAATTGGTCCATTAAAGAAACTCTTTACAGGGCCAGATTGGGGGAGAGAAGCGAGCCCAGTAACTCCACCTCCACCTTATTTTTGTCCCCAGTAGTTGCACTTTTTCTTATAACGACAATGTCCTTGTGCTTCATGGTACCACAGAGGCAGGTTTAGCCTGCTATGGTTTTGTGGGCAGTTAAAAATTATGGGTGGAGAAATTAAGTGAGAAAAAGACAAAGAGCAGTCAACTATTAACTCACAAGTTTAAGTTCCTGGTCAGATGCTGGTATTGCCTTCCTCTCATAATTGTTTCTGTCTACGTTCCCATCCATCCATCCATCCATACACACACACACACACACACACACACACACACACACACACACACATATATATCCAGGGCTGGGTGGCAGGGGCAGCAGCCCAAGCAGAGAAGCCCAGACCTTCCTCTCCCTAGCCACCTCCTCCAGCTTGTCCAGGGGAACCCAAAGAGTTCCCAGGCCAGCGGAGAGATCTCTCCACTGGCCTGGGTCTGCCCTGGGACAGACCCCTTCCCTGACAAAAATAATACCCAACTTAACTAAAACATAATATATTGAACTGTAATTTATTCCAGTTCATTTTTAGCATCTGTAGGTTTGAAGCACAGCAGTCACTGCAAGAAATGAAATGCACACTGTTTTCTATAACAGTAAAAAGAGGAAAGTTTGTACAGAGACAGACAGGTTTGCTTACCAAAAAGCCCTCAGTATAAAAACTGTCCAGCTGTTTGTGTCAAATACTGCTTTAATTAATGGCACTTCAGTTGTAATAAAAGTTGAAAATATCTGTGAGTAAAACAACATTAACTGCAATAATATGAAATGTTTTCATTAATGTCTCAGTTCAAATGTAAAACAATGACAAATAATAACTCTTTAGAACTTTGCTTTATGTGACTTCTCATTCAATGCAATTTTACCATAAAGGTACACAAGAATACCATAAATAACAATTTGTCACCATAATTTACATGGAATTGTGGAGACTAAAAAACTCCTTCTCAGAGCCCTCAGTGAAACGATATGCAAATAGGTAAAAATGTCAAAGTTTTAATGACAAAATAGAATAAATCTGTGAACCTTACTGTGTGTGTGTGTGTTTGTGAGAGAAAGAAAATTTCCTATTAACACAAAAGCAGCTACAGATGAATCAGAACCCCTCACAGGGGTGAAAACCAGGGTGTAAAAATTGTTGAGGTCTAGATATCCTTTAAGTAATAAAATAAAAATTATATTTAAGGCGTAGCATCTTTGTTTTAATGTCAAGAAGAAAAGGCGACAATGCTAAAGAGACTGTACAGATTGTAGTACAGTGGCTTGCAAAAGTATTCTTTTAAAGTATAACTTTTCCACATTTTGTCACATTACAGCCACCAACATGAATCCATTTTATTGGAATTCCACGTGAAAGACCAAAACAAAGTGGTGTACATGTGAGAAGTGGAACGGAAATCATACATGATTCCAAACATTTTTTACAAATAAATAACTGAGTGTGCGTAATTATTCAGCCCCCTGAGTCAGTAGAACCACCTTTTGCTGCAATTACAGCTGCCAGTCTTTTAGGGTATGTCTCTACCAGCTTTGCACATCTAGAGACTGAAATCTTTGCCCATTCTTCTTTGCAAAACAACTCCAGCTCAGCCAGATTAGCATTTGTGAACAGCAGTTTTCAGATCTTCTTCCAAGATTGCCCTGTATATGGCTCCATCCATCTTCCCATCAACTCTGACCAGCTTCCCTGTCCCTGCTGAAGAGAAGC
>NW_005188269.1:39069-43408 GCF_000239375.1 Pundamilia nyererei
CGCGTGTGATCATTAAAATCATCGTTTGACTCAACCCGGCCGGACCAGTGTTGTTATTGTGGTTTTTCCTCTTGTATCCATCCCCAATATTTGAATCCGCAACATCTTTCACGTGGAATTCCAATGAAATTGATTCATGTTTGTGGCTGTAATGTGACAAAATGTGGGAAAGTTCAAGGGGGCCAAATACTTTTGCAAGCCACTGTACAATCAAAACCATAAATTTAGAAAATGGAAGTACTGTTTTTGTACAACTCCCCTCTTTTGCATCTCTGTATATAGCAATATGGAACATGAGTGCTGTCTATGTAAAAAATGGAGTAAAATCCCCAAAAGGTTGATTCTGTTCATCTGTATGTAGCGTTTTCAGTGGGAGAAAGGCTTTGTCACTCATCCAAGTGACTTTTTCTAAGATAGCATAAAATAAAATAAAATAAAATACAGAAATATAGCTTTGCTTGAAGTTAGATCAACCTGCAGTTCACTCATGTGCCTAAACCAACAAAGTATCATTCCTGATGAGTCAGCTCACTAAATCATAGGTTTTACAGCTTTCCTATTTTTGTTTCATTGTGAGTGACTTGTGTTTTGTTTTGTGAAGTTGGGTATATATTATATGAGAAGTATGATAATGGTGTGGTAACATAAAGACTACAATGACTGCCTCTATGAAGGACCAGAAGAGCCACGCGTATGAAAATAAAGAATTTTAGCCTTCAATAATAAATTGTGCAAAAAACTAAACTAAAAACACAATTTATACTGGTTACTCTTGTATGAATTACTATGGATTACTTTATGGTAAATAACAAACTACTGGCAAAAAACAGTGTGAAAGAATTCCAGATTATTCTTCTTAGCTCAACATACATACAACATAATGTTGGCCTTTGACCTTCATCAGGTTTTAATTAAATTGTGTCAGAGAAAAACGTATGTTCTCTTCATGCAGCTGAATACATTGAGTGTTTAAAACTGAAGTTGTGCATGTGGTATCATGTGGTACTTTAGCCTTTTTTCTGTTTTCATTTGTTAATTTGGGAGTTACTACAGAGTTAACTCTGTAATGGAGTGTGCCATTACCCATTACCTCTAGTGTGCCGACTAGAAAAAAATCAACCGAGAGCTTGGGTGACCAGGTTACCGAAGAGAACACAGATGACGGTTCCAATGCCGGAGAGATTGTCGAAAGGAAAGGCCAGAGAAGTTCCGTAGTGTGGAAGTATTTCGGCTATTTGAAGTCTGACAAAAAACAGAGAAACGCGCACTGTAAATTGTGCCAAAAGCATGTTCCCACAAAGTCTGGAAATACAACAAACCTTTTTTATCACCTGAAGCAGTGCCACCCACTAGAGCACGTTCAATCTCTGACTGAAAGTGCTAATTCGTCATCGAAAACAACCAGGGGAATACCTGCGAAGCAGCAACAGTCAATTGAGTTGGCTTTCTCCAGCGTCTTACCATATGACAAAAAAGCTAAGAGACATAACAACATAACGAATGCCATAGCTTACTGTCTTGCTAAAGACATGCTACCAATAAACACGGTCGAAAATGAAGGATTCAAGCAGCTAATTAAGGTAATGAATCCTCGTTACCAACTCCCTGGACATAAACATTTCTCTCAGACAGCGCTTCCAAAGCAATATTATATAAGTTAGTCAATTTTGTCTCTTGTTCTGTAAAATAAACTAAGATTTATTTTTAGATTTAATATTTTGCTTCTAAGTGGAACTGACAATTTAGTAGTCTGTTTTGTTTGTTCTATTTTGAAACTTAAATGCTTTAGCGGCTACCTTTTGTGTAGTTTGCAATATTTGCCTTTATTTAGCCGAAAAAGAAGAACGCACCTTAAGTACATCTACCCTGTTGAACTTATTATGGGAAATAAATATTTAAATCAAAACAAGCTGCTGATTATTTCACATTTTACTTGTGAGCAACGGCACATTTAAATCTTACATATATAGTTATTTGGCTTATATCGTGATAGATATCGTTATCGCTTGAAATGAAAAAAACATATTGTGATATGAAAAAATCTTATATCGCCCAGCTCTAATTTAGGGTGACTGCCATCTTGGAAGGGGAACCTTCAGCCCAGTCTAAGGTCCTGAGCACTAGGACAGGTTTTCACTGAGGAGATCTCTATATGTGCTATCCATCAGTTTTCCTTCAACCCTGACCAGTTGCAACGGCCTTGCTGTTGAAAAACATCCCCACAGCATGATGTTGTCACTAGACATGTATCGATACCAGTGCTGGTATTGACTAGTGCAAGAATCAGTGCTTTACTTTGTCTCTTTTTAAGTTCAATACGCTCCCGTTCATCAGAAAGTAGACATATAAAGTAGAGAGCAGAGAAAGCACCATACAGAGGTAGAAAACAGTAATGTCTGTTGAAAAAATGAAGACAGGAGGAAGGAACACCTTCAAACAGACACGGTCCTCCATCACAGAGACAGAGTTTACTGTCACAGTCCTTTCAGAGAGGAACCAGGTAGCTCATACGTTGGTAAGAGTAATGTTTCAGTCTTAATTCATGTTGACTAGTCAGCATTAGTTAAAGGGGTCTTGGTCATTATAGCTGTTACTTCAGCAGACTGATTGACTAAGGACCATATTCAGCCCACTGAATTGTGTGATATCAATTATGTTATTGGAATTGAAAAGAAAATATCTCAAACATGAACTATGAAAATGTTATTCAAATCTATTTTATTTATGTAGCACATTTAAAAAACAAATAAGGAACAGAAATGCGCTTGTGTGTGTGTGTGTGTATTTCATTTAGTTATCGAAACTTTAAAAAAGACTCACACGATAATAAGGTTAAATATATCAGTTCATGGTGGCTTTTACAGAAAGCTAAGCTTCGGCCCAAAAAAACCTCCAAATAAAATTTTTTAATAAAAAACAAAAACAAAAATCAAAACAAATACCCATTCACTCTTTAAAAAGATTCTTGAAAGCTTCTTGTTGCACTGTTACTGAATGTTTCTCACCTCTAAAACATTTTCTAATAATAAAACATTATGAAAAGCTCACTTATAAAAAAATATATTTTGACAATTTTGACATTGTACATCAATTAGCAAAAGTAATCCAAAGTACTTATTCTGCAGAACAATCTTACCCATACGTGTTATATGTAAGGAACACAACAGCTAGAACTCACATATAACAGTTCAGAAACACAAGTCAACTTAAAAAACAAAACAAAACAGAAAAAAAGTATTACCATCCCTTCATCCATTTTCTTCCAGTAATCAAGGACAGGATATTGTATTTATTTAGAAAAATATTAATGAAAAATAAGGTATATTTATTTTTGTATTGTATACAAAATATACTTGTATATTTGATCAAGAAAGTAATTTTTTAGAGACGTTAATCTGAATGTGTTGGTGGAGCTTGCAACTGTTCCAACTTGCCAATTTAAAAAAAATCACATTCCCCTCACCATCATCACAGCTTTCATTACCAAAGTTTTGTATGTCACACAAGTTAGCTGAAGTGGTTATGAAGGCTAATCTCATCTGTTATGATGATAAATAAGAGTGCTCATTTATTTGGTAATGCTAACTGTGTTTCCACACAAAGCACATAATGTCACTGATCTCAGACCAGTGAGCACAGAGCCAGTGGCAGCTTATCTAGCATGGTAGTCTCTTCAGAGACGGAATGGGTAACTTGGATCAGTGACGGAATAACATTTTTACAGACTTTTTATGACTTAATAATTTACATGCATGGCTCACTCTATGTGGCACAACTGTTCTCAGGAAGCAAGGTATACTGATGAAGACATTTTTGGCCTTGTGTTTTTTGTTTAAAAAAGACATTTTTTTCTGATCTGTGGAGGCTTTACAGAGAAATTCTCTCAGGTCAGGTGTTTCCAATTTTATTTCACCTCTACCAAAATTGGAAATTCTTGTTTCTCCTTCTAATTTCCATTTCCATTTGTTGAATTCTGTGCAGAGCTTCGTGTATGTATCAGCGACGAGGCTGTTTCTGAAGCTGAAGATGAAGTTTTCATGCTTTACTGCAGTCCACAGGTTTTTCACCCACTCTTTAAAATCCATGACACCCTTAGCAGATGAATCACAGTTTCTCAGCAGTTGGATGATGTGTTTCTTGAGCTCATATACAGCCTCACTGTACCCTACACTGACTGGTGCCATTGGTGGGTTTCCATTCCAGAGTCCAGGAATGTACCAGTTCCCAGTGTCTGGACTGTACTCCATCACATCAGTGAAGCTCTTGTTCTCCTCTTTCTTTTCCATTTTGGCTGCTGCCTGGGTCATCTCATTTAACTGTTCCAGGAGCAGTTTCCTGT
>NW_005188269.1:44008-46687 GCF_000239375.1 Pundamilia nyererei
GCTTCATAGATCTGACCCATTTCACGGAAGAAGTGTTCAGTCCCCAGTGAGCTGTTGGAAATTTGTCTGTCAATTTCTTTGATCTCCTCTTTGTTCTCAGAGTTCTTGCATTTTTCTTTGTATTTCTCCTGAAGTTCAGACAGTTTTACACGAGACATGTTATCCAGGTTCATTTGCATCCATTTCAAGAAATAACACCTCTCTGTTCCTGGCCTTGATATTGCATTAATGAAGCATGTCATAGCTGTCGACATGTCATAAGAGTTCTGCCTTTTCTGTATTCCTTGTTCCTTTAGCTGAAGTTCAGTTCTGTAATCTTCTATCTCTTTAGGAGCAACATTTTGAAGTTGAAATTCTTCATTTTTTAAGCAGGTCAGTTCTTTCCACATTTGGTCATGCCAGAGAAGCTGATCTTCTTGGTACTTAAGGATGTCTTGAATTTCTGCAGTGATGGCCTCTGCGTTTGTCTTTGCAGTCTGACACTCTGGAGAGTCTTCATCAACCAGGATTCCCAGTTCACGGGAAATGTCTGCCATCTGCTCTATTGTCATCTGCACCTTTGAGTTCTCAACTACTTTTCGGATTTTCTTTCTCACTTTGTTTATAAAGTTTGCATCATTTTTGTGTTTTGTTTTAATAATGATGTTGTTGTTAGTCAAACCCATTTCAGTAGCTACTTTTTTCAGTGCATCTTCGCTGCTTTTTCTATCACAGTTACCTACCAAGTAAATCTGCGCTTTGCAGTGTTGGTTGGTAAGTAGACTGCACTCAGCGTCCAAATGGTCAAAGAACACAAAAACTGCTGCAGATGTCTGACACAGAAAGGAGTATTGTGTTTGAAAGCTTGCAATGTCCCCACGAAGGTTTGCTACAGCCACTGGTTGACTGAAAATATCAATGTTTGTGTTTCCACAAGGAAGATACCAAGTAATTTCAGTCAGTCCGTTGGATATTCTTCTTGGACTGTTGCCACATTCCATGTTGTGGTGAACAAAGGTGTCATGGTACTGCTGAGAATTGCTCAGAAGCTTATTGAGAATCTCTGACTTGGATAAGGAGCACTCACCCAGTCTGACAAAAGAGATCATTGGAAGTTCAGAGAGAACAATTCTGTCTTCAATGAAGCCCATGGACTCTGACAGAGACTGAGGTCTGTACTTTTTAACAATGTCTCTCATGGCCCACAGCATGAGTGTGCACTGTTTTGTGTCACAATTTGGAAGCAGCAGAGGAACAGAGAACTGACACATGGACATTTTTAGTGCCATTTCCTGCTGCACAAGACCATCAGAACACAGAAAGAGAGCAGTGATTATGTCGAGTGGGTTTAGCATGTCATCTGTGTTTGGACTCTCAAACAGATCATCAAAATCTAAGTCTGTACTTGCTGATTTATCATCACACTTTGGAACTTCAAGTCCAAAACTAGGATTAGCGTCTTTGCTCCCGTCATCATCAGTATTCCTCGCCGTAGCATCAAACATCAGCAGTTTCTTAAGAACATGCCATGGAACATCAGCTTTACATTTGGAAGGTCCAACAGTAATGGTCTTCTTATTAATCTCACGGACTTGGCTGAGTGATAGCTTCTCTCCGTAGTACTGCTCCAAGCCCACATCCTCCAACAAGCTTTCCAGTTGTTTCCCTGTGAATATAATTATGTTTGTTATTTCTAACCCAATGATGTCATTAAATGAAGATTTCACACAATATTAAACAAAGCAGGGTAAAATAGTTTTATTTATTGCATTCTTTTATAAATTTATGCTTTAAATATTTCATCATTTAGTTTTAATTTCAAATTGGTTTAAATTATTCAGACAGATTTTTTTTAAAATTGTTATTATTATTAGCTTCAATGTTATCTTTTTTTCTTGTTTTGTTTTATAATATAAGCAGGGATATGTATCATTCCAGTTAGTTTTAATATTCTTTTTCCTGAAGTATCTGGTAATCCATTCTACAAGTATATAGATCACATGGAGATTGCATTAAAGTGGACATGAGACACTACATGTGTAAAGGCTAATTTACTCCATGTAGCCCCGACTTCTCAAAAACCTGTGTCAGTACAGAATGTTACATCACCAAGTTGGCTGGTTGGTTGTGGTAAATAGACTTGCATTAGTTATTCACCGGACTGGCAGTCACTGAACCAACAAGCTAAAGTCAGAAATTAAGAAGATTCAGAGAAAGAGATGCCACACTTTGTAAGAGACATTCTTTTCCCTTACACCGTCTCACTGAGTGTCATCTTATTTCATATTAAAAGCCTAAATGGAAGTCAAAGGGAGATTTTTTGTTTCTCCTGAGGACATGCAGATTGATGTTAGGATTTCTGATCATGCTTCCGTAACAAGCAACGAGCCAGACACCCCATACTCTCGAAGCACCTACTAGGTCTGGGCCACATTATACTGTTCACGGTAATACTGGTCTAATGTTAGGCAACGTTAAGAAAATGAAATATTGCGATAGAATATGGGTAAAACGTGCATGCACAGTGCCTTTGTTTTCATACGCATGTGGCGGAAAAAGCATGGCAGCGACGGAGAATGAGAAGGGCAAAAGCGGATCGTTGAATAAAACAGATGAACCAGAATTCAGGGCTTGCAAAATCGCTAGCCCGACGTCCCGGGGCTAGCGATTTTTCCAGTCGGGCTACCAAAATCTATCTCT
>NW_005188269.1:48813-52887 GCF_000239375.1 Pundamilia nyererei
AATATTTAAATAAAAACAAGCTGCTGATTATTTCACATTTTACTTGTGAGCAACGGCACATTTAAATCTTACAAATATAGTTATTTGGCTTATATCGTGATAGATATCGTTATCGCCTGAAATGAAAAAAAACATATCGTGATATGAAAAAATCTTATATCGCCCAGCTCTACCATGAACCAATTTTAATGCTTACACAGCAAAAAAATCTGTCAAGAAATATTTTAGTACAACTTTCGATAGGGACGAACCCACACCACTTGATGGATTGTTGGAGCATTATGGCTACTGTAGGCAGGAGCCTTGCAGAGTAATACGAACTCCTTCAACATAATATGACCGTATTGTGTGTGTATAACCTCTTTTTAAATTTTGTGGATATTATACATGTGGATATGTCGGCCAATTTCCACTGGAAATGCCTTTTGGTTAAACTGTCAGCAATGAATTTGCATTTGCACTGTTAAATTTTTAGATACATTTTTAGAATTTCACATAAAAAAAAAACAGGTGATTGTTTAAGTGAAAATACATTGATTTGGGGTTTTTTTTGCACTAATAAAGTTGTGGAGTTGTAAAGTATTTTATCTTGCGTCAATTATATCGTCAGTTATATCGTTATTGCAAATGTTCAAATATATATCATGATAAATATTTTTGGCCATATTGCCCTGCCCTAGCACCTACCATAGATACTCTGAGGGACATGGTTGAATGCCTTATCCAAGTCCACAAAACACATGTAGACTGGTGGGGCAAACTCCCGTGAACCCTCAAGTATCCTCAAAAGGGTCAAGAGCTGATCGAGTGTTACATGATGAAAACTGCATTGCTCCTCCTGTATTCGAGGTCTGACGAATTCTCCTTACCAGCACCCTGGCATAAACTTTCTGGGGAGGCTGAGGAGTATGATCGGACTATAGTTTGAGCACACCCTCCAGTCCCCCTTCTTAAAAATGGGAACCACCACCCTGACCTGCCAATACAAAGGTACTGGAAGCAGTAGCATCTTCTGTTAAACTGCATATAATTTTCACTACATTTTTTCATGCAAAGGCTTACAATAAAGTAACATTATACAAGCAATATTAGATATTTTTCAGTATGTACCATCCTTGTAATCATCTTGCTCTTTGATCTGAGTTGTAAGCGCTTCCATGCCGCTTGGTCCTCTTGAAGAAACATCCTCCTTGGCTGTGGTTGGTCTTTTTTCTTCAGCCCCCTCTTTGTTTTTCAGATTCTCCATGTCCACTATGATCATGATGCTGTGGGAAAGAAATAGCAATATTAAACATAGTAATATTTTTACCTAAAGCTTTTTAAGGACAATAAATTGCCTGTTTAATAATAACTCCACTGTGGGTGCAGATTATGTGCTCCCACTGCTCCAGATTATTCATTCAACTTCTTTCTGATGAATGTAGAGGTATGTATTTCTATTTCAGAATTTATTCCTCAAGGACTCTTTAATACAACATTGTTGTCAAAATTTTGAAAACAATCACCAAGATACTGGAAGTGTCCAGTGGTAGCCCCCAATTTCAATATCCTAGATGACTTCCATCAAATTATCACATTCACAATATTTTCAAAAAAAACCTCTGACCCCTGACCTTGAGGTCAAGGTCACTGAGATTCAAACTTGCCTGAGATTTTGAGTACTTACACCTACAGTATCAATTTGAAACTGCTATGTCGCTTGACCACGTTACTTGGTTGTCCACCTAGCCTCAAAAAGATCCATATCACATGACATGGTAATACGTGGCATTTTACCACTTAGAAAGAGGGGAATGTTTTGAGGGACATTTAGCGTGTTTGGAGTGTGTAGTATAGTCATTTGTTTTGTGTGTCAAAACAATGAGGCGACTAATGTCACAAATGCAGCAAAAAAGGGAGACTGAAATGTAAACGCTGTCTGCACTGATACACCTGCTGTCAGGCATCAATGTGTCAGGCCTGTGATGTGTACAGTATATAACTTTGTTGTTTGCAAAAAATGTGCTAAAATTTTTAACATTTACAATTTAGATTTGCATTTGAAGTTATGAATATAATATGTGTTTAAAAAAAAACTTGTGGTTTTCAGCATAAAAAATCTAAGTTTTTCTTAATTGGATTATGTTTTTTGTACGATTGTAGGTCAGTTGTGTTTATACAGTATTTTAAATTAAAAAAATAAAATAAATAAATAACAAATTAATAAATAAATAAATTTAGGTTGTGCTGAAAATATATGAAAAAAGGCAAGGTAAACAGTTTATAAAAATGAAATATAAAGCTAATATTAAAAGTAGTCAAAAGGGCCCAGTGTTTTGTACACCAGCTGTCTACACCACATTTTCTCCACTGGTTTCAGATAAAATATTCTGACTTCCTGTGCTTGTCCATCCACCCCCTTATTCTTAGCCCATGTGCTAGTCCCCCTTAAACTATTCGTACAAAAAGGTATAGCGGGATTACTGTTTTGCAGCAAACCCACCAAATACCTTGGAATGGAATGTACAGCACTGTACCCTGTTCTTGCCTGAAAAGTAGCTCTAAACAAATCTTTTAGTTCTCCATTAATAATTGTTTTGCATAGTGGTATAGAAAGAAGTGTAGAAATGCAAGTTTATCTATGTAGCTTATAATAATGTGGGATAATAACTTATGGCTGTAAATACTGCAGCCCCCAATCTATTATCAGGTTGTGTTCTCAGAACAGGAAATCACGTGATTCACATACCATTAGTTACTCTCTACTAAAATGTGACAGAGAAGCAGTGTGAAGTGTAGAGTAAGACTTTATAATTCCCTGATGTGGCAATTTGCTTTGTACAAAGTAACACAACAGATACATACAGATAATGCAGAGCACAATACAAGATCCGTGTTTCAAGCCATTATAGTAAACTAAAAAAGGCAGACGCACCGACGGCTCTGCGGAATCTTAAACTTTACTTCCTCTTTATCTACGCAGTAACAGCCATTTTGTTACATCCGGCTTGGAAACAACAACCCAATAAATGTACATACATATTTAATCACCACAATAATGGTAATAGCAGTTTATCTCCCACAAAGGTAATTAATATAGACTGTTATAAAAAAATGGAGTGGATTAATCACTGTCAAAAAAAATCTAAATACGCAAATAGTAAAATGAGGATCTTTTGCTTGTACAAGGTTGAGCAACATGCTGTCACGTCAAATTTGAAAGGGTCTATTCACTTTCTTAACAATTTTTCAACTTTCAGTCTCTGTGGGACCGAGCCCGTCCCAGCTCTCACAGAGCGCGAGGCTGATTACAAAATCAGCTTTGGTTTTTCTTGAATAGTTAGCGTTTGGTCTTCTTTATCACTTACAAAAAGAAAGCATAAAACGACATACCATACGGTAGAAGTTAGATTTTCATCCCGTTGCGTTAGAAAAAATCATTTGGTGTTCGCACCGTCAAGACTGATCGGGAAATCCCAACAACTTTCTTTCTTTCTTTCTTTCTTTCTTACAGTTATATTGGCGGTTGGCAAACAAGTGAAAGGTGCATTACCGCCACCAACTGGTATGGAGTATGGTCTGGAACGACATCCCAACAACTCTTATCATGCCGCGTTCAAGTGGCCTCGGAACTCGGAACTGAGAACGACGTCACTCTCGAGTTAATTACTAGAAACAAACTTTTTTTAAAAATTAAAACGCCCATGGCAGGGTTGACAAAGGCATGTTAAGTGCTGTGTATTTTACTATTTAGCGAGTCACAAATATACAACTGGTAAAGATAACTAGTTTTACAGTTTTACTAATGTATACATGTATTGTACCGTTAATACATGTATACCATGTTTGACCATGACTGAGAGTTCACTTGACCACGGTTAAACTAGCTGCACCTAGAATTTAGTTTCTCATTTCTTCCAGATAATATGGTAAGGGTATTATACTGAACAAGTTTCATGGTCGAACTGAACTAGAGCATTCGCTGTCCGTCTGCTTGCTGTGAGTGCTGTGAGTCAGCCAGCCTATGACTGGACAGTAAATCAAAATATATATATTTATTAACAAAAATTATATTGTCTCAGTACACCAATCCCC
>NW_005188270.1:0-1031 GCF_000239375.1 Pundamilia nyererei
TGGAATCAGTCCAAAGCAGCCGTGAGTGTGAACCAACAGACATCATTATAATAACTCTGACACGAATCCTGATAGAAATCCTGCTCACTGACCTCTCTAACTGTAACTCTGTCACTGACACATCTGCCAACATCTGTTCCTGTAACAGCTCAGAGGAGGAGTTCAGCTCTTTCTCTCAGATTATTATCAGGACAGTCAGAACAGGAGCAGAGTTTTGGTAAATGTGGCTGAAAGCACTGTGAAGTCGTGCAAATACCAAACCTGAAACTCACCGATGGTAAAGTGGACACATGTGTGACCTTGAGGATTGTTTGCAGATGTCTATGAGGTCTGTGTGAATCACATTTTCAGCCGTTATTGAAGGTTTTGCTTCAAGTCAGTTCTGTGAATTCAAACATGGTGAAGGTGGTGATTTGAAAAAAAAAAAAAGCTGTGAACAACCAAAGATGAGAGGAGCTCATGTCTGCTAACTGAAGTGTGGAGAACACAGATGCTTTAGGGAGAAGTGTAAAGGATCCATGCAGAGAACAACATGAACACCATGAAGAACATTTAACAAGAAGGTGAAGCAGAGCCGATGATGTGAGGATAAAAGTGAATGTTTGAGAGACGTTAAAGAGGCTGAGCTGTTTTGGTCAGTTGGTGATTTAATAAATATCACTATGTGAATTTTGTTTGCATGGTGAACAGTGACATACAATTTTATCACTGCTCAGTGACAAAATTGTATGTTCTATTCTAACATCCTCATTCATGTCAAAGTTTCTTGAAGAGAAATTAGATCTAAAGGTGACGTCTTGTGAATTCCATCTTTGCTCCAGCTCTGTACTGTGTTCGTGTTTGAAATCAGCCGTTATGTAACGTGTGCTTGATCAGGGGCCCGTTCTTCGTACGTCGCTCACTACATCCAAGATCAAATCATCGCGCTAACCGTGAGCTCGCTAATCCGGTTCCTCGAACCCACCTGTTGTTGACGATTAGTACAGCTGGACGCAGTAATGTGACATCACTGGGTGTCGTAAAAGGGGCTA
>NW_005188270.1:3377-9570 GCF_000239375.1 Pundamilia nyererei
GCCCACCAGGTATTAAAGCCATAAAGCCTTTGAATGAAAACAAATGCTGTTGTGACAGTGATGTACTGTCTTGTTGGTATATGTATGATTTCTATACATTTTACGTCAGATAAAAACTTTGTTCACAAGATTCAGATAATTATTTAATAAAAGCTAAATATTTTAATTGAGAATAAAAAAGAAAAGTATTTCTTTGTGTCCCCCTCTCCCTGTTAATGCCCTACCTGCCCCCTAGCAACACTTTGCTAGATCCACCCCTGCACAGTTACCAGCTGTCAGCTGCTTAGAAAAGGATCAATCAAAAGATTAATTGACAATGGTCAAAAGCAATCAGAACGCACAACACGATGTACTGTAAAAAAAATAAATAAATCAGCGAAACAGCAAGTGTCGCGGAAGATGCGCCGCGTTATAGCGAGGGACCACTGTACACTTTTGGCCACGAACAATTTAGGGGATGGTGAATTTTTTTGAACAAACCCAGAGTGTTAAAACCCCCACTTAAAACCATTTTTATTTCTCAGCAGCATCAATAGTAACAAAAACGCAATTTAGTTTTTGCTGTCAAAGTCGATTTAACTGAAGTTACGTGTTTCCGGTGGAGCTCCACAGTGGCTGCAGCCAGGTGCTCTTGACGAAGCGTGCACCGGACCACGCTTGATATTTGGGGAAATCGACGGCGCATTTGGAGTATGCATTTGAAGCACACTTCGAATTGGGACAGCAGTCGTCGCTTGGTGGTGACGTAATCACACTTGGAATGCGTACTTCAAGCGTGCAGACCCTGAATTGGGACACAGCCATAGTCTATTCCTCGCCAGCTGCTGCCCATCATCCACCGTTGTTGGTAGAGCTATTTAATGGTTAATGGGTGAGTGACAGACAGCGCTGGATTATTGCACCAAGCATGGTAGTGACTCGATCTCAGCAAGTGTAAAGAAAGTGTTCGATAACGGAGGGAGGCTAATCGTGTCTGTTTTGCCTTTTCCCAGGAAGCGAACAAGACAGAGAGACGGAAGGGGAGACTTCACTGATTCACGGGAGTTTTGTGGACACACGAGGGGAGACGGGGAGAGAAGCGCTGAAGGGACTTGCGCTGTGGATAACTGTGGATTGGCTTCACTGTAAATAAAGACACTGTTCAACTTTAACGAGAGGTCCGCATCTGGGTTCACTAACTCACCACCCTTAACACTTTTATTGCTTGCCAAATAAATGAAATGCATTCAGTAGTTAAACATGTAAAACTTTACTAACACTGAAAGACTAGAGGAGAGAAGCTGCAGGTGAACAACTATTTCTCTTCCAGCTAGAGACACAATTTGAAGTCATTCATTTAAACTGAATAAAGAGCAAACAGAGTCTCCTTCATGAAATAAAACAGGATAACAGGCCCAAGGAAATGAAACAGGTCAGGAGTTTGACTCAGTCACAGAATTTTAATTAATGGAATATGTCTATGTATCAATCTGGGCTGTAATTCTCTCTGGTTTTCACCCTTGTTAATTGTGACAAAATAAAAACATTCCATTTATTGATATTACCTTTTTATGAAACATTTAAATGAATCTTTAAATCTGTCAATTGTTATTTTTTGTAAAACTGATTAAAGTGAAAATATGATTGCAGGGAGGAGAGTGTGTAACCATAAGTGAACATAACTGATCTTCAGCCTGAGGAAACTGATCTGCTCTGATAATCCAGAGTCCTTCATCTACACAAAAACAGACACAAGTAAAAATTGTCAACAGGAGGAGAACAACAGCGATGTCAGGACCAGTAAAATCTTAAAACTTGATGAGAGGAAAAATAACAGTTATTACAGATACAAAGTGCAAACAAACGTTCCTCTAATTGAAGTGAAATGAACCTACGAGCAGGTGGACGAGGGCTCAGTTTAGTGTCTGTAACAATGTAACAGCTGATCTCTACATGAGGATCAGTCTGAGTGGTTCAAACAGCAGCTGTGACAAACCATGAACATTATTATTTCTGCTGACATGAATGGCAGATGAGATTTTCTTGAAATGAAAGAAGTTGATTTAAACTTAATGTTTTGATTGGGCACTGAGATAGCTCATTTTTAAAGTCACAGACAGGAAAGAACGAGAGCTCTGAGAGAAATTTTACGTCAAAGTAAATTCTAGATGTGCTTGATATTGCCGCTTACTGATCACAAGTTTTAAAGAATGTTCACTGACAACACTGAGAGTCTGAACAGCAGCACGAGACTCAGAGAAAAAAACTCTGAGACATTTCAAACAGGCTGCAGTTCAACAGGAGGCTGGTATGAACCCTGACCCTGTTGTTGTTTATGTTTTCTGTAGACCAAAAATCCAACAACAGCAGCAACAAGAAGCACAGCAGAAACACTCAGACCAACTTTCAGTCCAACAGATCCATCCTCCTTCTCTTTGTCTTCATCCTTCTCTTGTCCTCCTGTCTGACCTGCAGGTGAGAAACAGGTGTGAGGTGTCAGCTGTCAGGTAGGTGATGAGTGAAGAACAGAACAGAATCCATTTCCTCTTCAAACTGCTGTCAGACATTATCTGCTGCACTCTGATCACATCACTCAGACCAGCTGCTTTCTACAAAGTCTCATCAACAACATCTTTAGAAACAAACATCAACAACCAGGAAGCAGTTTCACCTCTGATCACACACACACTTCAATTCAATTTTATTTATATAGCGCCAAATCACAACAAAAGTTGCCTCAAGGCGCTTTATATTGTACAGTATATCCTATAATAATAGATACAGAGAAAAACCCAACAATCATATGACCCCCTATGAGCAAGCATTTTGGTGACTTTTTAACAGGAAGAAACCTCCGGCAGAACACTCAAATCTACTCACTCACCTGGAGGAACAACAACCAAGTTGGTGCTGTTAATTAGAGCCATACGTCCTCCCTGGAAAACATAACACTCGTATGTTCCAGTGTCATCAATCGTCACATCCTTCAGAATCAAAGACACGTCTCCATCCTTCATCTGTCTGTCCTGCAGATCCACCCGGTTCTTAAAAGATGGATGCTGGTCATCTGGTTCACATCGCCCATCCCGGAACACAAAGACATATTTATCTCCCAGGTCAGCTCTGCTCCACTTTACAACTATGATTGTGATGTTGTTGTTTGGAGCTCGACATGTCAGAGTGACGTCCTGTCCAGACTCAGCTGTGATGTTTATCTGGTCTGAAAGAGGAAACAACACAGAGCAGAGAGGTTAAAGGTCAACGTACAACTGTTCACTTCCACAGCAGCCAATCAGAGTGAGGAAGATTATTCAAGTTTGCAGAAGTTGACCAAAGGGATGAATTTTTATCACTGAGTAGAAGAGGCTAAAGACTAACCCTAATGCCACACACATAGGCATTATTATGGTATATATCCAGTATCCATATTTTTTAAAGAATATATGTTACAAGCAGGATAATGCAATCAACAGTGATTGTCACCTCACATGAAAATTACAAATAGAATAAATAATTCATAAATTATATTAAAACATGTAGCCTGCAGCCTCACTAAAGATGATTTTTTAAAAACTATCTACTTAAGTTTAATTACCTTATTTCTTAATACAGCTTAAATATAAAACTAGGTTCCTGCAGGTTCCACAGAACAACAACAATAATAAGTGAACAACATGTGTGAGAGAAAGCAGCCTCTCATTATAAGACACTGTGAGTCTCTGCATGCTGCCTTTATGGAGCTACAGCTGTTTGTGTACACTGAACAAAAAGCTTTGTAGCTGCATCCTGACTCCTGACACTACAACACATCACACTGACACACAAATTACACTTCTTTGTCTCTGTGCTGCAAACTGGAAAGCTCAGATGAGAGACCTGTCCTCATGTTGCTTGAACATACACAGACATGCAGAATCAACATGAAATCAGTTCGACTACAGTTCTTACTCTTTATCTAAGAAGGAAACTGATTTGAAACCTCACCTGCAGAGACAAACACGAAGAAGAATACAAACAGGAAAGAGGAGCAGAGCGACGCAGTTACAGCAGACATGTCCGTGTTCTCTGTTTCTGCCGATCTGACTCTTAGTTTGTTCTAAATGTCTGAGTCTGTTGGTATTTCACTGAATAACTAAACCTGAGTTTAAACCTGAACACATCAGATTACATTTAAGGTTTAAATAAAGTTAAAGCTGCGGTTCAAACTCTTCCGTGTCTCGTGAGGACGTGGCGTTAGAGTGACGTTTGGTAGGTTGGACTGAGGATGCGCAGAAATAAGTGCGTCACAACAAACGAGGCGAAGTAGAAAAGTTTTAGTGTTCAGTTGTTGAACGATCTCCACAGAACAAAATCAGAACCTCTCATGTGTCGTCATGTAGGAACAGTTTGTGTTTCAGTCGCTGAAGCAGAAGAACGTTTTGTTTCTGTCGGCAGTTTGATTCTTGTTTCATCGTCACAAACAGAAAAACTGAAATAATATGAAAATAAGTCTCAGGGAAATATTTTTACTGTGCAGCCAAAACTTCCTGTTTTATCTCAGAGTTAAATCTCACCTGCAGAGACGAACACGACAAACAGGAAAGTGGAGCAGAGTGACGCAGTTACAGCAGACATGTCCGTGTTCTCTGTTTCTGCTGATCTGACTCTTAGTTTGTTCTAAATGTCTAAGTCTGTTGGTATTTACACTCAATAACTGAACCTGAGTTTAAAACTGATAATACAAGATTAAATTTAAGATTCAAATAAAAGTGACTGACAGGACAAATCTGCCTTTCAGACGGGCTTAAAAGTCCACCTGTATGTACTTCTGATCCAGAATCAGGATAAAGTTTGGCAGGCTGGTAGTAACACATCTTAATTATTACCCCAAACTGGTAAAAGGACTGGTTCTCGTAGCACTTTTCAACTCAAAACTAACACAACACGCCTCATACACACACAGTAACAGACTCTGAGTTCAAAATACGAGATTAAATTTAACCTGAACGATTTGTTTTTCACACACTCACTCAAACTACACACTTTGATTCAGTGTCTCTTACAGAAGTCATGTCACAGTCTACAGCAACAAACATCACACTTCTTTGTCTCAAACTATATCAATATAAAACTAACTGTTCTATTATTTCTTGTTTTCTCTGAAGAAAATATCATTTGGTATCTAACAGTTAAACCTCACCTGTAGAGACAAACACGAAGACTCCAACAAACATCAAAGTGGAGCAGAGTGACGCAGTTACAGCAGACATTTCCTTGTTCTCGAGTTCTGCTGATCTAACTATTAGTTTGTTCTGTACTTTGTCTGAGTCTGTTGGTCTTTGTTTTTAAAAATAATTCGCGCTTGAGTCTAAAACCCTATCATACAAGATTCAATATAAGATTCATAAAAAAGTGAATGACAAGCAAGATCTGCCTTTCAGAAGCTAGTTTAAACTCCACCTTGAATAATGCTTGGCATGCTGCATATGAGTCATAACACAGGGATACAGAAACGTAAAACAGGTTATTTTAACAATAGAAACAGATTAAACTGATTCTTGAAATGAAGGTTAAAGGACTGACACTGAAGTAACACTTCAGCACATTGTGTTCACATAGAACCAGGACAGGCTCACTCTGTCACATGGATGGGGTTAGCATCTTGCCCAGGGATATTTCACATGCCGACTGGAGTGGCCAAGGATTAAACCTTCAGATGAAACATTTTTAGTGCACATTTTTCATAACCACGTGTCTTTCTGTTCGAGTGCCTGGGTTGTTAACCAAGTGTTTTATGTTTTTGATTCTTTGTCTAATGGGTTATAGGATTGTTCTAAGTTTAGATTCTCTTTGTGGTTTATGTTAGAGTTTTAGTCTTCTGGTTTCTGTTTCTGTTCCATAGTTGCTGTCTCCACTGTCAGCTGTATCCGCTTGTCAAGTCTGCGTCTCTACGTCCCTTGTCAAACTCACAGGACTACAATCAGCTGGCCTATATTTTAAAAAAACTGGCACACAGTGCTGAGCTGCTTCTGAAATTAATCGTCCAGCTCTCAGGATCACTTGATCAGTATCATCCATTTGCTTGATATAGGTCTATTATAGTGACATGGCTCTTAATCAGTAGGGTTATATGTTTCCCAAGTAGGGATGGGTATCGTTTAGGTTTTATCCAATACCGGTGCCAAATCGGTACTTTTGAAACGGTGCCGGTGCTCAAACGGTGCTCAAACCGGTG
>NW_005188270.1:10288-12342 GCF_000239375.1 Pundamilia nyererei
CAATATTATATATTTTTTAAAGAAAATAATTTGGATTGTTTGTATTTGTTAGCTCTATGGGCAGCATTTTTGTGTATGTGATCCCTTTTCTTAAATTAGATTTGCTATATACA
The DNA here is from genome assembly GCF_000239375.1 of Pundamilia nyererei. Classification (NCBI taxonomy): domain Eukaryota; kingdom Metazoa; phylum Chordata; class Actinopteri; order Cichliformes; family Cichlidae; genus Pundamilia; species Pundamilia nyererei. The sequence goes on from NW_005188270.1 coordinate 10,402, forward strand.
TGTAACACACCCCAAGCAAGAGGGCGGCTGACAGATAAATCATGAGTTGGACGACAGGTAGTGTGTTTCCTCTCTCGTTTCTGCCAGATCTGAAGACGAGCAGTAGCGTCACACTAAATAGGGATCACACCACATGTTGGATCTCCAACAAAAATCACAAGATTAAGGCCCTTCCTTAACAAAACTACACCTAAAAGCTTATACAATATACAAAAATTAAATCACATAATGTGACCACACATTACAGTGTGTCACACGCTCCCTGACAAAATAAGAATGGCTCCTGGCATTCAAACCTCAATTTTTCTCAAAAACATTGACACATACACTTATTTAATATAACAAAGGTGTGTATATGTAAGGTGTGTAAGCATATGAAAGGTGAGGTGTAGAGCCTGTGGGTGTTGGAATATGATAAGGAATTGTCCATGGTGGCATGTAGGGTGAGGAGAGCATTGCAACTGTAGGATGAGGCTGATACGATGGTTCACCCAGTGTTTGGTATGTCAGCATCTGCCTTGGTTTCCCCTCCCTAGTCGACCTTCTCATGTCGCTAGTAGAACATCGTGGAGGGGTGCGTGCAGACAGTTCGTCCTCATTTGGAATTGACAGTTCATCATCTGCGCTTTCTGATGGGACTGGGTCATGTAGTGAAAGCACCTCTGGAAAGTTGTCTCCTAGACTGACTTGATCTTGGCTGACTGGCCGGCCAATACAGCTTTCTTCCCTGATGGGTACCTTCGCATGACTGTTTTCTTCACCGGAGGCTGGGTGGGGCTGTTCTGCAGTAGATATCCTATGATAAGTCTTTCCTTTGATGGGCTCTCTTTCTTTTACAGGAAGCCTCAACCAGAATTTTCCAGTACTCTCTTCAGAGTCTGAGTCACTTGTTTCAGTCTGTTGCCTCCTCCTGCCTCTGTCCCCTGGCAGGTTGTTTGATTTTGTTTGTCTCTTTGGTGTAGGTTCAGGAATGTGCTGTGGGGCCTCAACTGGTAAGTCATTCACAAGTAGTAACAAGTTACGGTGAAGCACTCTAGTCTTATCCTTATCTCCTGCTTCTTGGTAGACGGCATGTCAGCTACTTGTGCTTTGACTATGTAGATACTCTTTTCCCAGTATGACTTGAGTTTTCCAGGCCCACCTCTTTCACCAAGATTTCTAACGAGGACCCTGTCCCCAGGATGCAGGACGACACCCCTGAGTTTTTTGTCATAGTAGGATTTGCCTCGTGCACTGGACAGTTTACTATTGTCACTGGCTATCTTGTATGCCTCAGTCATCTTTTCTGCCCACTTTTCAGCATAATGTTTGTGAGACACAGTTTTTTTCTCCCCAACCAGGCCAAACAACAAGTCTATTGGGAGACGGGGGTGATGCCCATACAACAGAAAGTAAGGGGAATACCCTGTTGACTCATGCCGCGTACAATTGTAAGCGTGCACTGTTTGCTGAAGGTGATCTTTCCAGCATTGCTTTTCTTTGTCGCCGAGTGTCCTAAGCATCTGCAAGAGAGTCCGATAAAATCTCTCGGCGGGATTACATTGGGGGTGATACGGTGTGGTCCTTGAGTCTCCAATTCCAGCTTTCTCTCTTAAAGTCCGAAAGAGCTCGTTTTCAAACTCACGACCCTGATCGTGATGCAACCTGCCGGGATATCCAAAATGCTAAGGTAATCTATGCATACAAGATCCAAAGGTGAGTTTGAAGTGATTGTGCCCATTGGGGCACGGACATGTCCAACCGTTTTTTTTTGTTTTATGCAGGGACACTTCCTTCTGACATAGTTTTCAACTTCCTGTTTCATAAATGGCCAGTAGAACCTCTCTCTAGCTAGGGCCAGTACTCGGTCAGTACCAATGTGTCCCATGTCGTCATGGAGGTATTTTAGTACCTTGGCCTTGTAAACTGCTGGGAGAACAAGTTGCTGCCTTTCAGTAGTAC
>NW_005188270.1:12362-14024 GCF_000239375.1 Pundamilia nyererei
CAAAGTGGGCGATAAACAAACAAGAGAGAAAAGCCGATCAGCTGATCATTGATCAGTTTCATGATTGAAGTAGAAACAGGAGGGAGAGAATGAGAGGAGAAGAAACAGCTGACAGTGTTAAGACAGAATAGCTCCAGCTTTGTGTCTTTTTCATTCTAGCTGAAGTCCTGGACAAAATGTTCCTTTTCACCTCAGTACGAAACACACAATATTTTCTCTGAATACGAGACGATGCCGTTTTTTAGGGGATGGTTGGCAACTCTAATAATTAACCTTATGAACAAAATAAAGTTCAAGATCAGTAACATAGCACCCACCAAGCTGTATAGAAACACCGTCATGCTAGCTAGCACGCAGTACGAAAAAGTCAGCATAACGAAAATAAACTCCACCTAAACTTGGTTCATATCTGACCCAGACAGACTGCAGGTCATAACTTCTTACCTGAAGTTCAGTTCACACTCGGACCGGCGGCCGCTTCGGGTCTCTCCTCTTGCCTCCCCTTTCCTTCATCCACCTGCTGGCTTCCACCACTTGCTAATGTTATTGAATCTGTAGAAGCTCCATGATAGCCACCAGACGAAGTAACGAATATCGAGCCTATCTAAATCCCAGTAACGAGTAACGCGCTCCTGGTTTTGGCATAATAACTAGTTACCACAATAATAATGTAGTTACTGTAACGCGTTACTTAATAACGCGTTAGTCCCAACACTGGCCATAATACATTTCAAAATTAAAAACATTATTACTCTTCCACAACTTTTAGAACCAACATCATGATATCCCTTTGTAAACTCCATACATGCCCACAGCTAGCTCATAAAATGCATGATGTCAGTGAATTAATTAAAAATATTGGTAATTATTGCTGTCATGTCAAGGTGATTTTGGAATAATTGTGAAAAAAATTATAGCATTCAACAACACAGGACCTTAAATAATATGTATGTTATGTTAAATATCAACACTTCACCGAGTTCTTTTGATACCTCAGAGGCATCTGATGTAAGACAACACACTGCTCTGTAGACCATTTCACACTTTTCTCTCACAAAATTACATCTAGAAGGGAGATGCGTCCTGCATGACACGGTGCCGCAAATCTCAAAATGGTGACACGTGCTAACAGTTTTTATTACCAGCTATCCCATTCTAGTCTAAACAGCAGTGTTTCACAGGCATTCAGTAGTCACACTGTACAGCGTACCCATAGGATATCGTCTATTAGCTGCAACACATCTTTTCTCAGCTCTGGCAAGGCTGCGACCTTGCCCTACTTCTCCTCTGGCCGTTTCCTCTTATCTCTACTTTTTGCAGCCAAGCATGGGCGAGAGTCTCCTGCAAACCTACTTCTAAAGGAGTGACACTATTTAATTTATTTAATTAACTGTTTGAATCAAAGTTACATGCAGCATTTCTTATACAGCTCAGAAGATATGGAAGGATCAATTATACGAGCCACCTCCAGAAAGATAATATAACAATGAAGGCAACAGTACAGCAATGTTAAGCAACTGCTATACAAATACAGGGCAGGGATAGCTCAGTAGGTAGAGTGGTGGCCCCATGATCGGAAGGTCGGGGGTTCGACTCCACTGAACGGCTACCCTGAGGTACCCCTGAGCAAGGTACTGTCCCTACACACTGCTCCCCGGGCGC
>NW_005188270.1:46118-48555 GCF_000239375.1 Pundamilia nyererei
AATGACTATAAAGCTTTCTGTCTTTGTGCAAACGAAGAAGAAGTCCGGCTCTTCCCACACTGTAATGTGTGTTTTAATAAATGATCTCTGCTGACCTAAACTATATCCCAGTCGTAGTCTCTTCCTCAAAATCCGAACCATGACAGTCCATTCCCACAGCCGTGAAGCTTTCTTCCTGTGTTCCTTTCCGTTCCCCCAGTCTGTCATGTAATTCATGTGTGAGTTCCACATCTTATTGTCAGGGTTGCTTGTCACGTTTGTTTTCCCAGGTGTTTCCACTTCCCTCATTACCCATCTGTGTATTTAAGTCCTCTGTCTTCCTCTATTCTTTGTCTGGTCTTCTGTTGGCATCACATCAAGTCATGTCTGGCCATAGAGTTTCCTTTCTACTGCTCAGGTTTATATACTTCCTTGTATTTTGTTTCATTTTTCACGTTCGTGATTCGCATTTACTTGTTCTGTTTCATGTTCTTGTTTCTAGTTGTCATAGTAATTTACCTGCTCCCAGTTTAGTTTTGTCCCAGTATATTTGGCCTTTTTTTCCATTTTTGAAATCGGCCCAAAATAAACGGCTTGCTTTTTGTTAAAGATTCGGTTCCTTTTCTTCTTTGTCTGCGTTTGGGTCCACACCATGAACACACCGGCCATCCAAGCCATGACAGGCAGATGTGAAATGTAAAAGTGAGGTTGGAAGTCCAATATGATATTTGGACAGAAACAATAATGTAATATTTAGAATCCCTTTATTTCCCTGTATATACCTATATGTTGTCAATATAAACAATGGCTGTAAGTAGCAGCAGAGATCAGAGCTTAAATGTGACATATTTTAAATCTTTATGTGGTACAATACAAAACAAATTTACACTTACACAAGTCCACACTTACAAAGTTTCACCAGATTCCATTCAAAACTTTGAGATATCGTGTTTACAGACAGAATGATACTCAGGGATGAAAACACTAACAACAACATAAGCTCCTCATAAGAGGTAAAAGTGAAGCTTTAATAGCCAATACATTCAAAACACTGGCAGTCATGGAGAACAGAACCAGTAGTGGCTGATACACTTTCCATGCTAATTTGAATAAAGCTAATATTATATTTTCATGAAGCCCAAACTTTCACTTTGCTCAAAGCTGAAGCAGGAAGAAGGAAGGGAGTATCATTTAGTATCACACTAAGGCAACTCTAATCCTGTACTCATTTAGTAGCACATGCTAATGATGTTTGTGTGTCAGCTGCAGGTAAACCCACACATATAGTTACTCTTAACTGTTTTCAAACATACTATGGTGCTCAAAATGAGGAAGTCTGGCTCCTTTAAAGTAAAATACAAAAAAATGATAGGTGGCTCAGGACTTTTGCACAGCACTATTTACACAGTGACAAATCAGTTGTAGCTTTGTGTGAAAGATGCTGCTGCAGTTTTGAATTATACCACTAGAGGTCAGCAGCTTCAATCAAACAAAAACATAGGGGGAAAAAAAACTAGTTTCTTTTTAAGAGTTTATGAATGTACTTTTGCTGTACACCCTGGGAGACTGTACAGTATGAAAGCTTGTTCCTCTAATTAACACACAACACTCGTATGTTCCAGTGTCATTAATTTTCACATTGCAAAGAATCAAAGAAACGTCTCCATCCTTCATCAGTCTTCATCTTCATCCTGCAGATCCACCTGGTTCTTAAAAGATGGATGCTGCTCATGTGGATCAAGGAGCTCATCCCGGTACCGAAGCACGTATTCATCTCCCAGGTCCGCTCTGCTCCACTTTACAACTGTGATGTTGTTGTTTGGAGCTCGACATGTCAGAGTGACATCCTGTCCAGACTCAGCTGTGATGTTTTTCTGGTCTGAAAGAGTAAACAACACAGAGCAGAGAGGTTAAAGGTCAAGGTACAACTGTTCACATTTATTTGCGAAAAAATAAAAATATATATTTAGTTTTACACTCAGTTAGTTTTATAACCACTTCTAAACAACTATCCCATACGGTAAAAAAAAAACCATTTTCCTGGCCAAAATATATTTCAAATATATGGTAAATATATGTTGTTTTTGTGATGCTCAAAAAAATATATTTTTGAAATTGAAAATATTTTTTTTCAAACCCAAATACATTTCAAAAGATATTTCAGGGTGAAGAAAATACATTTCCAATCTTACAGTAGAATGTATATCAAAGTATCCTTTATTTAAAATGTATTTAGTGCAATAATGATGATAATAATAATAATAATAAAAATACTAAAAGTAACATGTTTTATGTACATCTGCAAAAAACAGTTGGATTACACACACATGTAAAGGAAGCACTCAAAACGTGCTATCCTAAATGGGCATTCTTAAAGTCAGCAAAGAGGCACAGAAAAGAAGACCAGACACCAGCGAGGGAGGATAAGAAGGACAGACGCAACAACATTGTCATCCCC
>NW_005188270.1:50947-52169 GCF_000239375.1 Pundamilia nyererei
CCCACCCCACCATCCACTCATCTTCCAGACTACATAAGACAATAGACGTTTGGGTCCTCTCCTGCCTGCACAGAGCCGAAATATGAGATACAGATATTTTAAACTGTTTGTCTTAATCAAATTCCCTTGTTCTTCTTTAAGTGCCTTATGTAACCTGAAAGCAGCAACTCCTTGTTTGTAAGGCATTCTGCTAGGTACTCTTTTGTGTTGCATCAAAGGACTCGCTCCACCTTTTGAGTCTGGATAAGTTCTTTCATGCTGCTTATCTCAAACGCACTATTTTTTCAGTGACTGATTTTGTAGACTTGCGTGCATCAACAAGTGAGTGATTATCAGTGACACAGGTTATAAGTGTTGGATGTTTTACATTAACAGTGGTGAGTTCAGAGTGTAGCATTGATAGGAAAATGGCATTTTTAATACCATGTGACATGGCAAGTGTTTCACCGGTCAGTATATTGTGTACAACCCTCTTGACTCTCTTTGACTGCCATGCCAGCAGTAAGAATCTTCCACCGTTCCCCACTGAGATGATGCGATCTCTTCCCTGTGTGCCTCCATCTGACAGATTTCTGAATGAGGAATCACGGAACACAGTCAGCTTCAAAGCAGTGTCACTTCCTAGATACTGAAAATTCAAAGAAACCTTTGTTCATTTCAGTTTTCACAATATAAAGTTTGCTTCATGCAAAGTCTGCACAGTTGCAGTTTTTATAGTTGATGCCAAGCTGCTGGCATTAAACATTCCATCTGGTCTGTCCTGTCGTGCCACCCAAAGAATTTGACCAATCTTAGACCTGAGCAGATCCCTTTCCTTATCATCAGGGGGTGAATCTTTTTCCATAGCTCTTGAAGGTTTTACATTTATAGGCTGCATATGCTGATTGTAGCGATCCTGATGTACTTGCACTTTCTTGTCAGTGATTAAAAAAAAGGTTGTTTCAACATACCATTAGTTTTCATGTTCCTTACATCCCACCTAGAATCCATCTCGTATTTGCACATACCACTGTATCATTGTTCAAAGTCTATGTTATAGTTTGTCATGTTTACATCAGGGTGTCTCGTTATCTGGTTGAATAAAGAATAAGAGTATTGTGTTAATACCAGTGTCCTTGTTCAAATCATCCAACGGTAATTCCGTCGCTCTTGTCCTCCCAGAGAGCGCCAAACAGCGAGTGCTTGTGTGATAGATTGATTATTTGTTGAAGTTCATAATGGA
>NW_005188270.1:53714-54866 GCF_000239375.1 Pundamilia nyererei
TTTCAGTGCTGCCTGTTTTGTTACTGCACACATTTCTGATGGTCCTACAGTCCAACGTAGCAAACGTCTCCCTGAAGCCTCTTCTTAGAGACCAAAGGTTGGATCAGAGCGAGCAGCTGAAAGGACACATCTATGAATGCAGTCAGAGACTTTCTCACAACCTCACACTTCATCTGATCACATTAAAATTCAAATTTTTTGCACCTGATAAAAGTCAAAGGCAACCACAAAACCATTCAGAGATAATTAATAATGGATTTGACTTTGTTTGAAAGTTAATATTTTCTGGTTCCTGAAAATATTAGCATGTGGCTGAACGTTTAAGTGATGCACTGGTGACCTGGTGTGTGGCAACCGGTTAACTAATCGAATCCAGAACAACTCAAAACTAAGATAAACAATCTAAAAATAAAACATAATTCCCTCATGATAAGGTACACGTGGTACCATCCTCTCAGCACTTCCTGGGATTTCTTTCCTCATTTATCGACACTGATGACTTACAGAGACTCTGAGCATCAAACACAGGATAAAGAAAAAAAAAAAAAGATTAAGCACAATAACTGCGCTGAATATTAAAAGTAACTCTACACCAGGAAACCATCAAATGTTCTACAAATGTAATTTTACTGAATTTTAACCAGTGAAAATGTCTGAGATATTTATACAGTGTAAAAACTTAAATAATTAATTTTATAGATGCTTGATTGTATAGTGTACTGTACTGGTGGATTTTTCTGTTTTCATTTAAAAACAGGAAACACAATCGACCAAAACTGCAGCCTCCATATTGTTTTGAAACATGGTCGCCAAACCAAAAGAAAACCCAACAAACCTGCGTTTCCACTATTTCAACAGTGATGGAGGACACACTGTCTGATGTGATGATTTATATTTAGGGACAGAATTTTAAATCTTTTTTTTTTAAACATACTAAAATTACCAGTTAACTCCCAGGGTTTTTTAACAACCCATATGAAGTCAGCCGTCATCTTTGGCTCAATCAGCAGAAAAACGAAGACTGAAGATCTGCGAGAGCTCATTAAAATACATGTTATTTTTGAAAAGTAAAATCATCACTAGTTTGAAAATGTTTTTCTTTAGCATGAGGCTAAAACACGGCTGTACCTGTGATCTGGTAAATGATCACAG
>NW_005188271.1:0-1885 GCF_000239375.1 Pundamilia nyererei
TTAAGTTGCTTGAAGACGTTTCACCTCTCATCCGAGAAGCTTCTTCAGTTCTAAGGTCAAATGGTGGAGAGTCCCAGATATAAACCTAGTGGGAGTTTCCCCCCACAGAGGGACAAAGGACCCCCTGATGATCCTCTAATCACATGAACCAAGGGGTGAAACTGGGCGTGGGTCCCAATCAGCCAGAGTTTCAGGTGAGCTCGCTGTGAAACCCTGAAAGCCTGGCTGATTGTTCCCATTTGGGAACTGATCTTTCTAGCAGTGAAAACAGTGTGTCCATCCTCCCCCTGCTCTCCTCAGCCTCTCTTTGCTGCCTCATGCTGTGGGTGGCTCACTCTTCCTCATCGCTGTCGTTTTGGTCGCCCACTGCTGCACTTGGCCCTGGAGTGTCCTCAGGGAGAGAGGACATTAGGACAGGCCTCTGTCCTCTCACCTCAAACCAGGGCCAAGCACAGCAGTGGGCTTCCCACTGACCCCTCTCCTGAGCCTGGATACTTGCAATCCTAAAGGCAGAGGAAATCAAAGATGACAGCAGGCAAATAAAAACACCACAACAACTCTCAGTAACTGCACATTTATTAACTTGTGTTCTTAAGGATTATCTTCTTGATAACACACAGACGCACTTTGTCTTTAAAGTTATCTCATGTCTTCTGGCCTGCAAGCGGGTGACTTTCCCCTGCAGGCCCATCTTCTCCAGAATTGTCCTGATCACACACAACAGAGTAGTTTTTAACACAACAGATGGTCGCAAATAACATTCAGCCCTTTAGAAAATAAACGCTGCAGTGATACTTCAAAAACCAGTCGCCCAGACCCGCTCCGTCTTTTCAACAGCTGGCTAATTGTTTGAATTTGTTCAGGATTGCAAAAGCCCACCGCGGGTATCATTTAATTGTTGGGATTCCTTAGGAAAAGGTAAAAGCCGGCAGGTGTACCCGTCGGGTGGGGACCCCGCCTATTGTCTGAAGTATCGGTTCATTTGTAATTCCTCGACAAGGTAAAAGCCCTGCAGATGTACCAGTCGAGCAGGGTCTCGCCTATTTTCTGAAGTAGCCAGCAACAGCGGTCCCTTAGGCCTATCTTGGCCAGTTACACCGGATCTCAGCAACTGCATGACCAGCTGGCGTTGCTTATGCATAAGAGAAAAGCGACAATACAACGAGGTTCTCTGCTCCAAGACATCCGCGGTCCTTTCACACGGTAAGCATGCGTGTTATAGCCAGCGCTTCATAAATGTCTGTCTGGAGCGCAGATTATTCAAACTGTTTTTAAAACGTGACTCATTTGTTGTCCAAACAACATTTCATTTGCTAAGTTACTGATTTACAAATATATATTTTTGAATTTTTTGCTGGATGTCAAACATATGATAGACTCTTGAGTATATTTATATAGCAAAATTCACAGTGGTATAACCATGTTAAATAAAAGATGCCCAACTGTGCACCATTGCACTCTAATGCAAGCCTTTGAAATGTATGTTGATAAGTACATGAAGCGTACATCTACCTCTATAGTTGAAAAGAGTCTGTATCCACACTTTGTGGATCTGCTGATTTGTTTTTAATGCGGCACTTTTTTCACCAACCGCAGATGATGAAATCCTCTTTATTTGAGAAAGTGTCCCTGAGCTGTGGCTACTCATACTTACTGAGTTCCCTAGCCACTTCTTGACTATGTCAGCAAACTTTCTGAACAGGAAAGGTATCGTAGATTTAAAGACACATCTTCATTGAAGCAAAGGCTAAAAATGGGAATGAATTTTATGTGGCTGTTCATATTAATTCCAACAAAGAGTGAAAATCCAAAAGCTGCTGCAATCTTTTGTACTAATGATCTCTCTCTCTGTGTGTGTGTGTGTGTGTGTGTGTGTGTGTGTGTG
>NW_005188271.1:2833-10806 GCF_000239375.1 Pundamilia nyererei
TTTTTTAATGCATTTCGAATCAACTTTTTTTGTTTTACAAGAAGTGTATTTCATACATTGGAATAAATGTATTCTTTTCTATACTTTATAAGTATGCAACTCTAAAGATTTTGAGTTCATGCACATTGTGAAACAAGAATCTAAATCTTTGTGAAACAATGATTTCTATAAAGCATGTTGTTTATGGGGATAATGTGAAAAATCTTTTGCGGGCTCTAATAATGATCAGTGGTAATTGAAGAGGAAGCTTGAACCCTGGCTCTGGACATTGTCATGACAAGTGACAGTGCAGACATCTGCTAACGAGAGAACATGTTTATCATCATAACGACTGAGAATTTAAGCATCGTTAAAGTGTCACTTCAGTAATGTTGACTCATGTTTTTTAATAGAAGACTTAAAACACTAAACTCTAATTTCAGGGGTTTATTTTAAGTTTACAGAATATAACATCTGGTAAGACGATGAGTTTTTACTTCTCACTGTCTGTGTTATGTGTATCTATTTATCATGCATGCTTTGCTCTGTAAACTGTAAAATGTTTCATTGTATTCATGAAATAAACCAGAATTTCAAATGTCCGAATCTTTTACTGTTTTTCTGCTTTTGTTCACTCCAAGTTTGACAAAACCCACAGCTCACTAACTGTGTGGAGCAGTCTCAGTGTATTTAGCTGCTTCTTCCCTAAACACAATCAGCTGACTGAGAGAAATGCCTGTAGTCAGCCACTCTGGTCATTGTCAATGTTGAAGGAGATTTGTTCCATAGACACCTTATACTAGCGTTTCCTGCACTTAATCCAACACTGCTATGTTCTATTTAAACCCTTCTTCTCTGTATTTATGTTGTTTGTGTGCGTGCATGTGTGTGTGTGCCTTAGAAGTCAAAGTATACATTAGCCATACTTACAAAAACATTTTTAATTTAATTTAGAACTGAGATTCTAAGTTGTAAGCAGAAATCTTATGCTCAGCCAGGAGTACGTTTCCCCACTTTCACAATGCTGAGGCATCAAACCCATGATCCAACAGATGGTTTGTCACACGTGGGCGAGAAGGCCAAGCCACCCCTTACTTACACAACCTCACACACGATAGATTTTTAAAGCTCTTGTGTACTACGGTTTAGCTACAGATACAAGTTCTGCTTTTGATAAAGATCACTCCCTCTGCATATTTCTTAAGAAATGAAACGTCTTTACTGGGATATTTATTGTCAAACTATGCGATTTTCCAAATGTGTGTGGAGTAAAATGTTGTGACCAAGAATCATTCAGGATGAACAGCACAGACTGTTTTGATAGCAGAAACAGTGTCTTATAGTTCCCATACTTTACCGCTAGTTTTACAAACACATTCTTCTTCATATCAGTTTAATTGGTTTTTGATGAAACTGATTTTCAATAGTACAACCAACGTCTAACTTTTCCTTGCTCCCCAGTATAAATGCAAGAATTTTGCAGACTTTATTGAAACTGTCACAATTTAACACTCAATGCCATAAACAGAGTTGATCCATGTGTCATGGTCCGTGGTCCTGTGTCTGTGGAATGCGTGATGCTCGGGTAGCCACACCCCCGGGCTGGGCCATCACCGGCACACCTGCTCTCCATCGCGGCAATCACATGAAGAGCTACTTAACCCGGCGCTGACGGATGCTCCACGCCAGTCCGTTAATCACCTCACAGTGGTAACTAGACTTCCACAAAAGCGTGCATTCACTTCTGGTTGGAACTGTGTTTAATCCGCCTACTTGTGTCCAGGTTTCGACCCGGCGTTCGGCGTCTGCCACCTGCCTGTCCTCCGGCTCAACTGGATCACTCGGTGCTTCGTCTGGACCCATTCACTATCTCCACGGACTTCCTGCTCACGGACTGCCACACTTCCCTCCCGAGCTCCCACGGTCCCGCTCTATCGTAAGCCCCGTACTCTAACTCAGTCCTGATGTGTTTTCCCCGCTTCCCGGCTCCCTAGTAATCCTCTCCCCTTTCTATTGCAGCCTCCCACGGTCCCGATCCCGGCTTCCTCGTGTCATTGTTTCCCCGGGTTTTTAGTTCCTTGTTTTGCTCCCTAGTTTTCACGGGTCACCTTTCGTTATTATAATAAAGTGTCCTTTCTGCTAGCGCTGAGTCTGCGTCTGGATCCTTTGGTGCACGCGCGCCGCGGCGCATGACACCATGTTTCTATGGACAGTGTTTCATACATCAACAGCTCTGAAAATCACTTTTAAAGTAATGTAGAACATGATCTCTCTCACTCTCAGCGTCTCTAAAAAACCCAGCAAACTGACAATCACCTCTAAACAAGGGAGTTAGTTTATAGGCTTTTTGTTTGTTTTGTTTTTTATCAGCCGCAACACCATGTAATGCATGGATGTTAGACTCTTTCACCAGACCATGTTGCTAGCCCAACCACCAGGCTCAGGGTCTCTGAACTCTAACCCTGGCTGCCAAATGTGCCTCTGACCCTCTTGTGCCTGTTCACCACCAGACTAAGTTTGTAGTCTCACCTACTAATATTATTTTATTACAGGGCAATATTCAGCTAGGTTACTACTGTGACTTTCTTACTTTGAGCACATTTCTGAGCCCATACATTATCAAACTTTTACTCGAGTATTTCTGACACTAGCAGCTATACTTCTACTTAAGTAAAAAAAATGCCTGCACCATCGGTATAAAGCTGTCTGTAATTCTTGAACAGTTCATGCAACAATTATAAATTAAACCTGCACCACAGCTAACTCTTTAACCAATAACAGGTGTATTTCTTAGATCTACAGATACAGCCAAAACACTCTGCTTGTATAATGCCATATCCTCTCCCAGCGTACCCTTGTCTCACAACAGGGGATTCCCAAAGTACGACTCAATAAACAGAGACTCTAAAACCAGAACAGAAAGATAAAGTTGGAAGATCAAAGATTAAGGTTTGTGTTTTTATAGCACAAAGTAAACTGTCCCCTTGTCTTCTAGGCCTTGGCGTGCGTACCTTAGAAGTCAGATTATACATTAGTCATACTTCCAAAAACATTTTGAATTCCATTTATAACTGAGATGTCAAGCTGATATCAGACATCTTGTGCTCACCAGGAGCAAGTATCCCCAACTTCAAAACCTTAAGGTGTCAAATTCACAAACCCAACATGGGATCATTCAACACAGGGGCCAGAAGTGCATGTCACCCTTTACTGACAAACTGTAAATAAGTTCAATACAGGGCAACGCGGCTAACAGCCTTGGAAACGCTTTACATGAAATAAAACTTTTTAGAAAAGCCTTTACAAGAATAAATGTGATGATCTGTTTTACCTGAATCAAATGTATTACTTTGTTTACTTGAAATAAAATTTATTTTGGAAACCCTGTACATGAAGTGAAAAGTATCGTGTTGTAAGTTCTGGCTTTAATATTTCCAGCTGATAAGGAGACGTTTTGCATTTCAAACGCTTCATATCCTACCCGCCCTTTAAGATCATCCCACTTCAGGATCACGCCCCACCTTCTGTTATTTTAAAACAAGACCGCCGTCTCATTCCTCCAAAACCTATTTTCCCTTATTTTGAAGGCAGAGGTGTAGATCTATTAGGTATTCATGGGAAAAGCATTATAAAATGTTAGGATTACAGTATATCTGAAATATATGATTACAACAGGACCCAATGGGGCCAAAGAATTACGAGGGTAAAGAGTGTAGGCATATGTGCCAGTCTCCTTTTCTGTACACCATAGAGGGGCTCGTTGAATTTTTAAAATCATCCTAAAAAACACATCCTGGCCTGGTTTCATGCAACTTGTCTTTAAAATGATATATTGAGAATCAGAAACTGAGCAAAAGGACCGTTTTGGGTAAGAGCGTGCTAGAAGGGCTAGAACAGGGGTGGGCACTCTCAGTCCACGAGGGCCGCTGTCCTGCAGGTTTTAGATCTCACCTTGGGTCAACACAGCTGAATCACATGATGCAGATGCCATTTTTGTCACATGCACCAAGACAGAGTAGAAAGCACTGACCACTGCTCTCTTTCATGGAAGTTCAACACTGTGACCCAAACCCACTGCCAGCACCCAGCACTGCACAGCAAAGGACACCCTCAGCAGGTCCACCAGAGCTCCCACAGCTTTGCTCTCATGGAGCTGTTTTGGAAGCAAAACACAAACTGTGACGAGGAGAGCAGCAGGTTACCTGCTACTCAAGAACACCCACTTCTAGAGGAGGCAGCAGAGTTAGTCCACACAGAGAAACACTTTTTAAATGAAAAAAGAAGCTAACATTAAACTATAGATGTAGAATATTATTAACGTGGACTGACAGATACAATGAGTGTACACATGACTCTCTGGCTTTGGTATTTTGTTTGTTACTAAACTAATAAGCAAAGCAATGCTGCTGCCAAACACACCTCTGACAAATATCTGGAGTGTGTGGTTCTGCACATGCAGCAAGCTGTACTGGGAGGATTTTAAATATTTTCTCTGAAGTCTTGAATATATGACGTGTGTATTGATGCAGTGCAGCCACATTTACCCGTAATGACCTTCTTTGGCTCGTGCTCCTCAGCTTTACATGAGCATATAGAAGTGTGCAGTTATAATATGAAGAAGATAACAGAGAATAGCAGTAATAAGAATGATGAGAAAAAGTATGAAATATTTAGAGAATTTAAGACAAGTTGTTAGAGTGAATTGTTAAATGTTGTCATTTTTACGTTAACCATTTGTACATTGTTTTAAGGAATTCTTTCTGTCCTTCCCTCCCCAGATTCTTAAGATTCTGGGTGGGGGGGCGGTAGTGTTTTTTATCACAGGCACATCCTGGTGAAGGTCTGTTTGATGTTGGTAAACTTCCTCCGCTTTGTATGGCTTCACTGTGTTATCTAGGGTGAACCATCTAGGGTGTGGGGGAGACTACCCTCTTTATGACCTAGGATGTTGCCTCCTGCCTTTATGACCTTTTGGTCAGCAGGAGAACACACACACACACACACACACATATACAGTGCCTTGTCTTTGTAACCAAGGGGGGTTACGTGGGGAAGGTACGTGTTGTAAACTATTGTTTATTGTGTGAATGTTGTCAATAAAAGGCAGCAAGAGGAGGCCGTCGTCGAGGTCATTTGTGATGAGCTGAATTACCGACAAGACCTCCCTTGCAAGTGAAACGATCGATCGCTGTTGCCTTGTTTTTCTTCCACGGGAATAAGTCCTGGGATCAGCGGGGTCTGACTTTAGACCCAACATTTTTTTGGTCCTTCGGAGCCGGAGCCCAAGAATTTTGCCGCACACTGAGGAGAGAGAGGACACGCTGCAGACTGTCGACAGCCAGGACGTTAGGACGCCTGACAAAGCCCTGGAGTGTTAAATTCGCGACCAGGCCGGCGAGATAGTGTTTGAACTCCCCTCGTGGATGGCAACTGACGGGATTCTGGGACTCTCCTGTAAACGAAACTCAACACAACGGTAAGCAAACCGAGTGCGTCTCTGTAACCGTGTGAGTGAAAGTTGCTAGCTATTGATTGGCTTCTCCGCCATTTTTAAGGAGGCAGAGTGGTTTCCTCGCCAAAGTTTTAAAGAGGGTTAAGACGGTTTCTCCACCGAAAGGAGGATAGAGCTCTATAAAAATAAAAAAGGATCTCCTCAGTTAAGGGCGTTGAGTGTGTGGTTTCTCCACCAATGTTAAGGAGGGAAAGAGCTCGCCGCGGTAAGGGAGGTTATAGGCCTAAAAAGAGTGTGAATGAGCGTATGCGTGTGTGAGTGCCAGTAAAGTGAACGCAGCAACACAGAAGGAAACCTAAGCGGTGTTAACGGAATTCTGTGACCTGTTGTGTACACGTAGCCTGGGTTTTGGGGTAAGGCGTTGCCTGCCGCAAACTTGAAAGAATTGTCATAATGGGGAATAAAATGTGTAAGTCTGCCTTAGAAGGGGATGTAAAATTTATGGAGAAATTTTCACCGGGCAGCACGCAGTATGTAGGTTGTTGGTGTGAAAAATATGGATTTGAAGGGACATTAGTGGAAGTTCAGTGTAAAATGCTTGTAGAAAGAATAGCTGTAAGTGTAGCAGGTAAAACAGGGAAAGCGAAGCAGAGGAAGGAATTGCAGTTAGCAGTTGCTAAGTTATGGCTGGAGCAGGCTCAAAAGAGAAGAGAAGCACAGAATGTTAAAAGAGCAATATTGCAAGCAGTAGTTGTGAAACCTGAGGATGAAACCACAGCTCAATCCACTGCAACTACTCTAGAACAACACCGTAGAAAAGCATTAGGAAGAGCAAGAATGTTAGCAGAAAGAAGAGCCAGAGAAGAGCGTGAGAGAGCAGAGGTGGAGGAGAAATTAAAGGCTGAGTATGGAGAGGCATTAGGAGCAGCATGGAGTCCAAGACAGACTAGGCAGGGCAGGAAACAGAACGCAAAGATAGTGAACACAAAGGTTACAACCACATATCCATCCCTGACACAACACAAAAAAACATATGGTGTTTCAGCCCCAGTGTGTGCAGATGAAGAACGTTTTTCTCCTGAACCTGATCCATTCCGTGAGGTGAGCACTTGCCCAATGGTAGAGGTTGCTAACCCACATTTTGGAGTGGACGGGGATGATAGCCGCACTATTCATGTTTACCGGCCGTGGACCGAGTCTGAATGTGCTGATGCTTGCAAGAGCCTTGGAGACCCATTGACTAATGTTGATGAGTTCATAGCTCGACACAGACAGCTTTGTTCCTCATACCGTTTAAATGGACAGGAAACTGAGATTACTTTTAGGAGATGTCTCACTTATAATTGGACCCGTGTCAGAGGAGGGTACACAGGCAAAGGGTCAGGTGACAACACCCTGCCCTATTGAGATGCAGGTCTCATTGTCCAAATTAATGGAGTGTACGAACGTCTCAGAGATACTTCTAGAACAACTGCAGACTACACCAAAATCTCACAATGCACACAGAAGGAAGGAGAGGATGTTCATGAGTATCGAGGTAGATTAGAGGAAGTGTTTAAGAGGCATAGTGGACTTGAAGAGAATGCAGACCCAGCAGGCCCCTATGAACAGCAGCTGAAACATGCCTTAATGAGTGGGTTCCATCCATCCATTGCGGATTTTATCAGAAAGCAAAATGTAAATCACGTCACAGATGGAGTGACTCAATGTATGAACTGGGCAAGGCATGCACAGGATGTGATTAAAGGTAAAAAGAAAAAATTGCAGAATACATTAAATGCTGCCACATTTTATGTTGATGAAGAATCTCAGATATTTTTTCAGGGACAGACTAGACGTGGCAGAGGCCGAGGAGTTACAGGAGGAGTCGGGGGGGCAGAAGTAATTGGCCACCCTGGAGAGGACAAAGGAACAGGGATGAGTGTTACAGGTGTGGAAAAATAGGTCATCATGCTAAAGAGTGCCCTGAGGACCTACATGAGGAGTATAGACGACCAGATTCACATAACCTCTCATATAATAAATGACTAGTATCTGCTGCCACTGCCAATACACATGCATGTTTAAACACTCCATCAGACTGCCAAAAACAACAACCAGTGCCCCAAACCATAGATTTGACTGAGGTTTTGTTGAATTTATCAGGGAAAGAAGTAAAACCCTTTTGCACATTAACAGTGCAGGGGAAAACTATACAGTTTTTATGTGACTCAGGAGCAGATAAAACCGTCCTGAGGGACCATGTGTCAGGAATAAACCCCTCGAACGGCGTCATTTATGTAAAATCTGCAAATAGACAGTTAAACCAACACAGAATCTCTAAGCCAGTATGGATCAGAGATCCATCCACAGGAGAGGCAGCTCAGGGTTCAGTAGTAATGTGTCCGACATGTCCTGTGAACCTTTTGGGTAGAGATATGAATTAGAATTAGAATTAGAATTCAACTTTATTGTCATTGCACATGCACAGGTACAGGGCAACGAAATGCAGTTTGCATCCATCCAGAAGTGCTTTAGTGATATAGATATATTACAATATATA
>NW_005188271.1:38444-40010 GCF_000239375.1 Pundamilia nyererei
CATACAGTTTTAATTTCATTTTTAGTTTTTATTGTAAGTATTAGAATATTGGGGTGATTTTCTATGCAGATTTAAACATCTGGCATCAAAGTAGAGAAAGTGAAACTTTATATTTATTTATTTTATTTTTATTTACCGTATTTTCTATACTATAAGGAGCAGTTAAAATCCTTTAGTTTCTCAAAAATCATCAGTGCGCCTTATAATCCGGTGTGTCTTATGTATGAATTCTGGTTGTGTTTACTGACCTTGAACCAATTTTATGTGGTACATGGCCCCCAAAAATCTGTCACAAAGTGTTTAAGTACGACTTTGGTAAGGTACAAAGCCGCACTGCTTGATGGATTGTTGGAGCATTACGGCTACCGTAGTCAGGAGTGTCGCGGAGTAATCTGGGTCCTAAACTCCGTCTCTTCAGGTCCGAAAGTCAAACAAACACTGCGGCATCACTGAGAATTAAAACTGTCTAAATTCTTTCATCTTTAATAAAATGATCAGCGTTGCTGCTTTACCAGGTGTAACAAATAAGTTTAACATCCAGGCATCCACGAAAACAGAATTTATTAACGTTAACGGAGTTAGAAGCTAGCAAGAAGTTAGCTCACTAGTTTCCACTTAAACATGATATACGATGTTCTGACTGAGAGATTTCTGAAAACATTAAAACATAAAGCTCTGCTATTGTGACAGGTTGAAAGACTACTGAAAGTAAAAGGGTTATACAGTTAATACTAATTCATCTTAGTTGATAAAAATAATGTAAATACAGTAAAGAAATTGTTGACAAGTTATTATTTTTCATGTTACACCAATGGTTCTCTTTTTATTCAAGAGAGATGCCATCTGCACATCACTGATCGGCTAGTAAGCCTTTTCTGGGATTGATTGGTAGTGTCTCCATTCTCCACAAGGGGGCTTCCATGCGCTTTCCTCATTGCAATAAACAACTGCATGAGTGAAGCAAGTCAAAATGATCAAAAATCTCATGATTCTTTTCCCCCTGTTTTCAGGTAAAAGTGTTTAAAAGTTGATAAATTTACAATCTGTACATTGTTAATATATTTAATAGGTAGCCCTTCATTGTTTTGTAAGCTTTAGAAGCATTTTATTACAGTTGTTTTGTGCACATAGATACAAAACAACCTCAGTTGTTTAAGCCCCAGTTTTATACTGTATAATGTCCATTAAGCTAACAGCAGGAGAGGTAGAGTATCACTTCCTGTTCCTGTTCCAACACACAGTAACGTATCTGCAGAGCAGTTTAACTAAAAACTTTTAGATAAGTCTGTGGAGGTTCTCAGTCATCCAGATCATCGTAGTCAAAGGAGTTTGCAAAGAAAAGCGTCTGGACTTCTTTAAGTTGCTTGAAGACATTTCACCTCTCATCCGAGAAGCTTCTTCAGTTCTAAGGGTCAATGGTGAAGAGTCCCAGATTTAGAGAGTCCCAGTCCCTCCTGCACTTTCCTGCTCATTGTGTCAGATGTTTAGTTACTCCTCAGCCTCCTTTAGCAGTAATGATACCTGTAACAAATGTAGCATATTTGCAGCTCTGGAGGCCAGGATTAC
>NW_005188271.1:40889-42376 GCF_000239375.1 Pundamilia nyererei
AAATGAACATTTTTTTAAATTATTTGAATATATATGAGTGCTTGTGTATAAATACACAAACCATACACATATGCCTTCAATTGTGTAATTTAAGTGATCTAGGTAGCGTTTGAGCTGAGTGTCGTAGGAGTTTGTACGTGCTTTTTGGAGTTTGTACGTGCTTTGTCTGTAGGGGCCACCGTATATATTTATATATAAACATATATAAATAAAATCACTTTTTTTTTTACATTAGTAATTCCTTTTGTGCGTAATTTTATATTGTTGTTGATAATAAATTAATTAAAGCAACAAAACAACCTGAAGAGCCGGTTGGGAGCCGAAAGAGCCGGCTCTTTTTAGTGAGCCGAGCCGAGCCGAAAGAGCCGGTTCTCTAAAAAGAGCCGGAAATCCCATCACTATCCCTCGCCCAGTTTAAGGAGCTGCTGTCCCGAGTCGATCCAAGCGTCGCCCGCCAAGACACCAACTACAGGTGCTAAATCCCACCTGCAGAGCGTCTGTCTATCTGCCTACTGTTAGTAAAAGTGTTTCATGGCCCACTTCTCGGCAGAGGGAGCAGTGTCTTGGCAGCCGAAAGAATTGCCTATTTGAAGTCCCAGTGACTTCCCCACAACGGCTCTTTTAAGAGCCACCCACAAACCTCGTTCCTGCCTTTTTAAAATTTTCTTAATAAATGGATTCCAAATAAACTAATCTCTCTTTATTCTCTTTAATAACTGCTCTTCACTATGTTCCTATATAGTAGTATATTTTTTCATTAGCATAATATGAAATAAATTCTACATGTGTCAAGTTGTGTGCCAATATTTCCTGTGTAGTAGAACTGAGACATTAGTCATTACAAAAATGTATTTTAAATAATATTAAAATTCTCAAACAGAAAAACATTAAACATAAATATATAAAATATAATTATTTAGAGAGAGACGGGAATAAAAAGGACCCAGCTTAAAGTGGAAGAGTTTTGGCTGGACCTGCCCTTTTGAACTAGGTCAGAGCATCACCAGGCTCCTGATTGGTTGTGACGGCGCGGCTTGAAGCTATAGTTCAGATTTTTCCAACTCCATACGCACAAACACACAAAATGCACCACACAAACTGCAGCGTGTATTTTACTTCTACTTCAAAGTAGCGCGAATGACGCATTTTCGCGACGCAAATCTGCTTCTGAAGTTTTGCGGGACCCCCAGTCGCGCTTCATCGTACTCGTCCATTGACTTTTCATGTAAACCTGATGCTCTGGTTGCATCTATCGCGTTTGGTGTGTACGCACCGTTACATGCCTCTCTGCAGCTTCTCTCGTCCGGCTACCCCCCCAAAAACCCATCTCCATTGAGACTGTGTCAGCTTCCAAACAGACAAAAAACAAACTAAAAACCAGCAACAAACAACTTAAACATAAACAATCACAAAGAAAGAACAATACAGTATCCACATCTGAACCAAAGAGTAAAACAGTGAAATGTGGATTATTAAATATTAGGTCT
>NW_005188271.1:45711-52858 GCF_000239375.1 Pundamilia nyererei
CAGGGCTGAAGGTGCCTGTAACTTGGCCACAGCAGAAAGGCAAAACACACACACATACCTGCCTACATACAGATGTGCACAGGGGCAGTGCAGACAACACACCAAATAATAATAATAACAATAACAATAATAGTCACAGTCCCCACTGCCCACGGACCCCGAGTCCCCAGAGCCGGGTCCGTGACATCTTCTATCATCCTAAGAATCTGAATGTAAACAGATACAAGCTGCCAATGGAGAGATGCCAAACTACTCATTGTTCTGGTAACAGTGACAATAAAGATCTTCTATCTTATCCTGATAGAATTTCTATGAATTTCTGTCAAACTGTGGACTCACGGGACGAGTCTTCAGATGACGTCTCCTGCTCATCGCAAGAACTCGAGCAACTAACCATAAACGTTCATCCTCTCTGTGTCTGACTTTAGCCTTCAGAATCGCTTCATCTCATTTTCTTCTTTTCTTCTTAACACAGAAAATTCCATTATGAACATCTGGGTGCATATGAATATACTTCACTTTATGAAGCATCACTCAACCCATGCAGTTCATCTTCAGTTAGATTCACCATCAGCTCATTTTCACATGAACATCCACATCATGTCTTTTTGATTCAAATACACAGGAAAACTTTCTTCCCAGTAAAAATATATTCAGTATAATTTATTTGATTTCCATGTTAATGTTAGATTAGTGGCTCCTCCATCCTTTCCACACAGACTCTCAGTGTGGGGCCTACAGAGTTATTATCAGATTTTCTTATTCATTGCTTTGGTTAAACTTGTACCTGATTGTGTTCTAAACAGTTTCAGTCAGTTAAGCAGGATTAACTATCAGCACAATCACATATGAATTATGACTCTGTTGTTAACTCTTAATATCCTGTCTTTTATCAGGATGGAGTTCTGGCACATTTCTTATCTTCCAACATTCCTGCAGCCACACACACACTGATCTCTCAAGGGCAAAGCTGAGGCACGTCTACACACAACATCTACACATTGAAATCATGTCAATTATTCTCATTCAACATATTCATTAATCTTCTGTTCTGATTCAGAATGAAGATGATTTACTAATAGCACTTCATATCATTGTAAACACAACAGCCTAAATGTTGATACCTTTTTATTTCTCTCAGAGCCAATAAGAGGTGGGGGGGGGGGGTCTTACCTGGATTATTCACACATGATGTTTGATCAAAATTTCATTTAAAATTATCTCTCAACAAGGGTCATTAAATCCATCCGACTTTCATCATTCATTAAAAAACATATTTATGCTGACTATGTGATGTAATGCAAGAAAAGTAGAGGTGAATGGATGGATAATACAACACAATAATAAAATGTCATATAATAACTGCACCTGTCACAGGCGCAGAGCAGCTGAACTAGAACAGCAGTCGTACATTTATTTACAGAACCCCACGTGTACAGGGCAGGATGTGCAATGGTCCAGGGGGAAAGGGACAAAGTCCAACACTCGCTCCGCTCACTCGCTCCTCTCGTATTTGTTTTCAGCACACTCACTCCACTCCACTCCACTCCACGCCACCAGGGAAACTGATCGGGGTCACGGACGAGTGCGAGAACCTGAGCACAAGAGAACTGCGGTGAGCATAAACAGAGTCATCACACGACAAACGGGGTTTATCGGGGCTGTGCTGACGAGAGTAAGTCCACGACCCAGCGAAGAAGCCTTCTGAGCCTCAGCTTAAATAGCCCAGGAGTCCAGGTCATCAGGTAGATTCACAGCAGGTGCGTGGGCCAAGGGCGGAGCCCAGCTGAGCTCCGCCCAGGCAGACAGGTGAGAGACGGGCGAGGGAGACATATAACCATAGTATGCTAATAGCAAATTCTTTTGTCAGGTTTAAAGTGAGATCCTGCTTTAAGGGCAGCTTCATCTGCTGGTGATGACAGATGTTTCTAGTATCTAAGGCTTGGCCAACATTACAGGGACTTACTTGCAGAGACCCACAAACTTGGTGCTTTTATGACTGGTGCAGATGCTCTAAGCTACTATTAACCAATAAGAACCACGGGGTCAGGTGTCACTACAAGAACTTATCAGCCACCAACTTGTATATATAACTTTCCTCACACTTGTAAAACTCTGTAAGTAGAACTCAATGGGGCAGAGTGACCTGAGCACAGGCCCACTCTGTGACACTCAGAGCTCTGTGGATATAATCTGCAGGTGCACGTACTGGGAGTATTGGACACAGTGCATGTACAGCCAGCTTGAAGCCACTTTCCCACCACTTTAGGACAATGTTTACAGTAGACTGAGCCACACTGACTGTGAGCAGTCATTGTGCTGCTGCATGGCTGATGGCACTGTCCCTGCAGCTGTCAGGGACAACAAGAACCACTCAGCTACCTCAGCCAAGCCAAGACTGTGCTGATGTTGTGACCTGAGACCAAGGCACTAACTCAGGATGGTGATATGATGGTGTGAGAGTGGGTGGATGAGCCCATCCCACCTTAAATATAGAAATATCTGTAATGCAACGTGTTTTATGCAACATGAACATATCTCCCACGCTGTTTCATGTTGTGTTTCCAAGATTTCAGTTTACTGTCACTTTCATTTGTTTTTCCTTCAGCCTGTTAATCTTGGAGCTGTGTGCAGCTTCTTATTACCAGGTGAGAACATGTAACAGTCTGTAGATGTGATGACACTATGGAGCGGGAGCTCCTGTCTAGTGCTGCACAGAAAGCTGATGTCACTGCAGCTGCTAATATGTGCTGCAGCCAAGCCTACATGAGAGGGCTGTGCTGTGGAACAGGGTGGTGCAGGTGGTGTTATCTACATTTGAACATTAGACAACAGTCACATGAAGACACTTGATGTTGTTGGCTAAAGACCTACAATAAGAGAAAGAGAGCAGCAGCACTAGTGCAGCAACAGCAGCTCATGTTGTAGAAACACTGATCAATGATTTGACTGTAGCTGCTCCAACTGTCTGTGTCAGTGATGCTGTTGGAGATGAATGTTTCAGTGACACTGACTGAGACTGAAATGCTTTTAACACTGGTTTCATGTTCAGATAGATTTGACATGCTGGTAAATGTCACATATTTCTGATATATGTATAATACATGATCACGCTCTGTTACACATATTCATGTTTGACTGTTACTGTATCATATTCAGTGCTCGTCTTACACTCAGGTGTTCATCGCAGTCACAGACGTGTCTGTAGTTGTTGTTGTCAGCCACGTGTGTGTGTGTGTGTGTGTGTGTGTGTGTCTCTTTTACTGCTACCTTTCATTACATAATTACCAACAAGAATAAACTGTTGATTACCACCAAAGAACAGCTCACTTCCAGATGTTAGCTGCCAAAAGATTTTGTCAAATGTTTATTATCAACTTATTTTCTATTTTTCAACCTAAATAAATAAATAAATATCACCTGCTTTAAAGTAGCCTGGTTGTCTAGCAGTACTAGTTTTTGTCACTAGATGGCAGTGTAGGCTTTGGTATGTGTTTGATCACTTTGTGTTTGTCTGTTTCTGGTGTGATCACAGCTGAGACGTGTTTGGTTCTGTGGGCCTTTCAGTTTCATCTAAAACCTCCTGAAAGTCTGAATAATCGTCACCTTCGTTGAGATCAGACAAAAGCACTAACTACCAATAACGACTAGTAAGTGCCTCAGTTACCAGAAATTACAGTCAGAGATGAGTATTTATGAAACCTCAGAGAAATCAAATTCATAACATTTATAGAACCAGAATTATCCTGTATCTTAATCATCTGAAACATTATTATTATCTAAATACTTCATTAATCATTTTCTAAGTAATAAACCTATAATTTACAACCATAACCATTCCCTTCATTGGCTTCCTGTTAAGTCCAGAATTGAATTCAAAATCCTGCTCCTCACATACAAGGTCTTAAATAATCAGGCCCCATCTTATCTTAATGACCTTGTAGTACCATATCACCTATTAGAGCACTTCGCTCTCGCTCTGCAGGCCTACTTGTTGTTCCTAGAGTATTTAAAAGTAGAATGGGAGGCAGAGCCTTCAGTTTTCAGGCGCCTCTTCTGTGGAACCAGCTTCCAGTTTGGATTCGGGAGACAGACACTATCTCTACTTTCAAGATTAGGCTTCAAACTTTCCTTTTTGCTAAAGCATATAGTTAGGGCTGGACCAGGTGACCCTGAATCCTCCCTTAGTTATGCTGCAATAGACGTAGGCTGCCGGGGGATTCCCATGATGCATTGAGTTTTTCCTTTCCAGTCACCTTTCTCACTCACTATGTATTAACAGACCTCTCTGCATTAAATCATATCTGTTATTAACCTCTGTCTCTCTTCCACAGCATGTCTTTATCCTGTCTTCCTTCTCTCACCCCAACCAATCACAGCAGATGGCCCCGCCCCTCCCTGAGCCTGGTTCTGCCGGAGGTTTCTTCCTGTTAAAAGGGAGTTTTTCCTTCCCACTGTCGCCAAAGTGCTGCTCATATGGAGTTATATGACTGTTGGGTTTTTTTCTCTGTATCTATGAAGCACCTTGAGGCGACTTTTGTTGTGATTTGGCGCTATATAAATAAAATTGAATTGAATTGAATTGAATAACAGCTCCTAAATAACTGGTCTGTCTGTGATGTCATACTTTAGACATATAAAACTGCTGTCACTGATGATGTTCTGAACTTATTGATCCAGATCGTTTAAATCTGTCTTAATGTAACCGGCATGTTCCTACGTTGTGTCTGACAATGAAAGGTCAAAGAAACAAAGAGCTCCAAGTCATTAACTTGCTCGCTCCAGCTCCCACAACCAAATGCATACAGCAGGGACGAGGGTTAGCTCCACCCACCACAACTTCCAAGCTAGCAAGAATGATCTATTCATGCTAGCATAGAGTGTGCCTGTAACACATCTGTGGCACACACGTACTACACATTTACAGCATCTAGCAAAGACACAATGATGACAATAATTGAACTAAAAACATCAGAAACATCAGGGTGGCTAAATATACATTATATGTGCGTTGTACAGTGTTGGGAAAGAAATGACACCGACCTCTCCCACAGGGGAATTGTAGCAAATGGGAGGGGCCAAAGGGGTACCCCAAAATTTACAGGGTTGCACCAAAGAAGAAGAAGAAGAAGAATGAGGAGGAGCTCCAACTGATAATAACCATAAGTGCAGACTTGGAGGTCCTGAAAGTCAGGTATCAAAGGAACAGTTTGGGTCTGGTTCCATTAATAAACTACATACTAATGCTCACTATTGTGTAGTTATTATAAAGTGCGACTAAATCCTCCCTCTGGATGGGAAGAGTCCATGTGTCAGTATTCAGACACCTGGCTTGGGTTTCTGCAGCTAATTGGTCACCTGTGAGGAGACAAACCCACAGCATGCAGGTCATTTCTACATCTGTGGGTGTGTCCTCAGTTTCCCAGCATGCCTTGGCTGTGCTCATGGAAGTGAATGAGGGGGAAAGATCTGCCCTGCTGCCCTGTCAGTACTCGGATTTCATACCTGGTGATCTCAGAGGACAACAGCAGCGTTACAGCGGCGCACCTCGATGAGAGCTGATGCTCTCAACACTTCAGACCTCCGCCTGTCTCTGAGGAAACCAACAATGGCTGTCAGCAGCAACTACACCTGCTCCACCAGTGCTGGGAGAGAAGAGCTGAGACTGACAGCTCTTTGTACAGGTCAGTACTGTAGAGGTCAGAGGTCATTTAAAAACATCTTTGAGCTAAAATCCATGGAAGTCACAGAGGAAAGAAGAGACACTGCAGAGAGGATCCAGAATATTTGATGTTTTCTGATGACAGTTAAAGTTTCCAGCTATCAAAAAGTGTCACAGCGCAGCCTTCATGTCCTTTCAGTTCTCCATCATTAATGATGACTGTCCGTTATAAATCATGTTGGCTAGTTTCCTAACTCAGTCCATGTCTCCTAAGCAAACTTCTGTCCCACACTTTCTGTGCTGAGTCTTCAGGGATTCTTTTCACTTGGTGCTGAACTAACTTTAATGACTTCGGGCTCCAAAGAAACCCCAGCCCTCCCTAAACAAGGCTAACAAGCAATGCAACAACTCTTTGGACACTCTGTAGTGTAGCTATTAATCACAATCAGCTTTACTGACCACAGATATGCACACGTGACACCTTCATGACAGACACTTACTATATGCACATGTAGCTCTCATTTACTCAATACCATTAAATTAATGGGCTTTGGGTTCTTTCTCTAGTGTACTCTCGTACGATACTCTTAAATTAACTTCTCTTTTGTTTCTGGCATCAATTTAAGCTTATTCCTTAACAGTAGCACTACACACGAAAATGAAAACGAGTGTCTACAGTGCAGCAAATCATGTCATACACATTGTAAAGTAGAGCATGCAACCCTCCTTTAATTTACCAAAACAATGAAAAACAATAAAATAATAAAATGGCAGGTTTCAGTATTCAGGCAAACCAAAAAACACACAGCAATTTATCTACTGTACACAGAATCCCCACATATACAGCGTAAACCACCAGTGATAACACAATTATAGTCCCAAATTAAACCTAAAGCCGGCAGAAATAAACCCTACGTTGCAGGCCTGTAGTGCTCCAGTTGCTCCGTGTTGTTCAATAAAGTTTCTATGGAGAAAAAAAGGGGGCTGTCCACAGCCACTTTCTTCCTGACTACCCGTCCGTCTAAGGACACTACCTTGTGACGTAGGTAGGTAGTGTCCTCATGAGCACCCTTCCCCTGAATTCGGACACAGCAAAAGAATAAAGAGAAACAGGACTGTACAGCACTTTGGTCAACGCTCCTGTTGTAATTAAATGTACTATATAAATAAATAAACTTTAAACTATATAAACTATGTCGAGTCTTAAGCACAAGACATTTTGCTTCACCATGGTTTATTAAGGTGATACAGTAACAGGGCAGTTAATGCTGCTGAGAGTTCTCCTGCATAACTCACTCTCCAGCTAACTAACCTTTACCTAATACACACTCAACGTCTTTCATGCAGCACAACCAAAACAGTAACATTGTAACAGAGATCCTGAACACATCACAATAAAATATCATACTATATAAACACACACACACACACACACACACACACACACACACACACACACACACACACACACACACACACACACAC
>NW_005188272.1:0-1217 GCF_000239375.1 Pundamilia nyererei
TGTAAAGCGCTTTGGGGTCCTTAGGGACTAGAAAAGCACTATATAAATACAGGCCATTTACCATTTACCATTAACAGGGGGTGGACTGGTTGAAGTTTATTGATTCTTCTTGCTGACCTTTACCCTTTAAAGTTATACACACAGTTTTAATTTGAAGTTGTAAATTGGTCATTAACTGGAAACCAGTTCAAAACCAGGAAACAGATCCAGCAGCTGGAACAAACCATTACCAGCAACCTCACAGCCCAGAAGAACAGACTTAACTTTAATCAAAGAGAAAAAAGGGAATTTATTGTACATTTCAATCAAAAACAAGAACAAAGGTCCAGACGTCGCTGTGAGATCTCCTTCAGCCTCACACTTCCCTCTGGTCGACTGTGACAGGTGTGTCTGCTCACTACTGTCAGCCTCGTCTCCGCCCCCTCACCACAGGGTTTCTGTGTTTTGGTCCCAGGCTGCAGCCCGTACCCCGACCTCCCCATGACCCAGGAATTCTACTCTGCTCTGAAGAGAGGATACAGGATGAGTCGACCCGACCACGCTCCTGAGGACATGTATGACACAACGCATGCAGGCGCACACATCAGCTTCCTGTGACAACGCTCAGCATGACCCTCTGCACTTTTCGGTCTGCAGGTACGACGTGATGAAACGCTGCTGGGAAGAGAAACCTCAGTCCAGACCTTCATTCTCTTCACTGCTCATCGCAATGGGCAACATGCTGACTGACGACTATAAACAGGTACCAACACCTGCCTCAGGTAAGCATCACACACCACCTGACCCAGGGGACGCTGACCATGTTGTTGTGTGTCAGCGTTACCTGCAGATTACCGAAGACTTCCTGAAGGGAGGAAATCCAGCTGTGCACCGATACAAGCAGAGTTTATCCAGAGGTGCAGAGGAGCAGGAGGACGCACACGGTAACACACACAGTAACACAGACACAAACCCAGTAACACACGCTAACACACTCTCGCACAGTAACACACACGGTAGCACACGCGGTAACACTCACTCGCACATACAAAAACAAAATCACACAGAGACACACACGCACACACACAGTAACACATACACAGACACACACACACTGAATTACACACACCCACAGACACACACACACACACAAAGACACACATACAAAAACAAAATCACACATACAGACACACACACACACATAGACAGACACACATACAGACACACACACACAGACA
>NW_005188272.1:2740-7445 GCF_000239375.1 Pundamilia nyererei
ACACACACACACACAGACAGGTCACTTTTGAAAGTTAAAGAAGTTTAAAACAAATCCCGCCCCCTTTCTTCACAGCAAGTGCCACCTCTCAGGTAAATAGGCCAGAGGCGGAGCCAGTAGAGGCAGGTTCCTCGCATGTCGCTTACATTCTGCCCGTTACCGAAGTCACAATTGAAAGCAGCGGTGGCGCTGCGCTGGACGCAGTCAGGTACGAAACCATGTGATGCGGTCAGGTACGATCCTGCAGGCTACGATGCCTGTGAGGATGATAGAGATGATGCTGTGTTTTCTCTGCAGCCCTTCGATGTCAGACTCTCCCGCCATCTCATACTCTCCCGAAGTGACATCATCAGAGAACAGACAGGAAGCTGTGGGGCCTGAGGAGGAGAGTCGTCTGTGAAGGTTTCACCTGCCTGAAAGTCTGGGGCAGGGTTTAAATAACCCATGCATCTCTGCAAAGGGGCTCCTGTGCCCTGAGTATGGACTGTAGGAGGTTGTGTAACCTTTTTACCTGCAAAGCTTGTTTAGGTCACAGAGTCAGAGTGTGCTGAGTGTGCAGCAGGTCCTGATTCACATTTATAAACTTTAGTATCCTCATGTACTCTGACTTTTCTATCTGTATATCCAAACTGCTGGCCCGTGTCAGGACTGAAGCTCCCATTAAAATGTACTCGTGGATCAGACTGTTCTGATGCTTCCTCATGAGAAACACAACACACACACATATCAGGGTCAACAACAGTCAGCTCACCTCCAATGTTCAGGTGGAGGTTCAGGTGAAGCTAGCAGCTACAGCCACCTGTTTCACCATCCACATCAGTCACAGAGGCCACACCCCTAATAATGCCAAGTTCAATACAATTTCTGAACATGAAGCTGCTTTGGTATCTATATAGACCAGTTTGTGTATCAGGCTGTGAGCATGTTTATTTTAACATTGGAGTCTATGACTCACTGCTGCCTCTGCTGGACACCAGAGGCACTGCAGTTTTCAGGATTTCTTATTTTTGGTTAGGTGCTGGTGGTGGTGGAGAAGAATATTTGAGTTTTTAAGTTTAAACCAGATTCAATTCAATTTTATTTATACAGAGCCAAATCACAACAGTCATCTCTTATAAGGTAGACCCTACAATAATACATGCAGAGGGGAGGTGACAAAGAGAAAAAAACTCAGCACGTGAGGACAAGAAACCTGCAGCAGGTGGAGGAGGAGGTTCCCCCTGCAGGTGAGAGCTCAGTATAAAGGGACCTCAGAGCCCTGGAAGCCACGTCCTCTGTGCCAGCTGCATTTCTTCTGCTTCCTGTTGGAGAGCTGGAGGGCAGAAATGTGCTGAATGTCTGAAAATGTTTCCTGTGAAAAGAAGAATCGCTGTGACTCAGCTTCTTCCTCATTTATCCCGCAAAGTTAAAATATTGTGTTAGAAGGCAGCAGGCAAGGGGTTAAAGGACCTCCACGTTACCGCTGTTTACTCCCTGAACTGTGAGAAAGCTCATTAAACCCAAGAAAACCTACTAAGATCTTGATTGTCGTCACACCATGGATCCCCGAGCAGCTTCCAGGGTTTTTGCTCATTTTAGCAACCGCAGGTTTGAGGCTGACCACAGGAAGTCCCAGAATAATGACATTATTTCACAGACAGTAACACAGACTCTGCCTTAATGAAACTAGACCTCAGGCCCTACAATGAGTCCACCTGTGGTCATGGAAACCAGCTGACAGGTACAGGTGTGCCGCTCCCAGCAGGGTGCTGGTCCCCCAAACATGCCAAAAACCACATTAATATCACCACAGAGCCTGAGTCAACCACACCACCATACACACAGAGAGGGGAACCCATGGAAACAATAACCCCAAAGCAGATGGTTTGGTCCACCTGTTGGACCTTTACTCCAACCACCTCACACCACTCTTTGGTTCAAGCAGGAATTGCAGCATGCGACCTCTCAGTGACGTGGGCGCCATCATTAATCTGCTGAAGGAGCGAACCACCACTGACCAACGAGCAGGGAGGAGCACACGGGTGTACTGAGGCAGGTAAGAAATCATGTTAACCACAGAGGTGTGTGTTCAGCTAGACGTCGACCTCATCGTCTCCAAACATCATCATCATCATCGTTTATTTATATAGCACTTTAAAAACATACAAGGCTGACCAAAGTGCTGAACAATAGAAACATAATAGATACCATAAGAATTAATAAATACGATAAAATAATAAACATAGCGAAAACAATAAAATATAAGTAAAGTCAGTCAAACACTGAGTCAAAAGCCAGTGAATAAAAATGCGTTTTCAATCTGGATTTAAAAACCATCACTGATGTCGATCGCCTAATGTGAAGAGGAAGATTATTCCAATGTTTAGGAGCCACGATAGGTCTCCTCTCAGTTTCAGCCGTGATTTGGGGACTGAGAGCCACAGCTGCTCAGCTGACCGGAGCGAACGAGTGGGGACAAAGGGCTTCAGCAAATCAGACAAATCTATCTATCTTTCTTTCTTTCTTTCTTTCTTTCTTTCTTTCTTTCTTTCTTTCTTTCTTTCTAAATATGCAGGTGCCAGACCATTTAAAGATTTAAAAACCAGTAAAAGAACTTTAAAATGAATCCTAAATTCAATTGGAAGCCAGTGAAGGTAGGCCAGAACCGGAGTAATGTGCTCAAATTTCCTTTTACCAGATAAAAACCGTGCCGCAGCATTCTGGACTAGTTGCAGGCGTGTCAGAGTGGCCAGCCCAACCCCTATTAAAATGGAGCTGCAATAATCCAAGCGTGAGGTTATAAAAGCGTGGATAACAGTCTACAAATCATGCCTTGAAAGAAAAGGTTTAACCTTCGACAGACGCCTGAGGTGATAGAATGATGATTTCACCACCCCATTCACATGACCATCAAAGGTAAGTGCAGAGTCGATTTTTAACCCAAGATTGGTAATCGAGCTCTTCAGGTGAGGGGTCAGAGCAGCAAGGTCAACATCAGGGATATCAGAGGAACGATTCGGGCCAAACAGAATTGCTTCCGTTTTACGTTCATTAAAATTTAAGAAGTTTTGAGCCATCCATGACTTAACATCACTAAGGCAATCAAGCAGGAGTCTAACTGGAGAGCTATCAGAATGACTGAAAGGAAAATGAAACTGGCAATCATCAGCATATAAATGAAATTGAAGACTTCCGGCTTGAGTGAACGCGGCTGGCGCGCCTGGCTGGGGCGCCTAACCCTAACCCATTCTATCCTATTTTAAAGTGTCCTTGGGTGACTTGAAAGGCGCTCATAAATAAAATTTATTATTAGCATTATTATTGTTATTAAATGACACTTTGTGTTTACGAAAGATCGCACCCAGTGGCAGGAGATACAATCTAAACAGTAATGGCCCAAGAGTAGATCCCTGTGGTACACCCCACGGCAGAGGGGCCACAGAGGAAGATGACGAGCCCAACTTAACACAGAAGCTCCTGTTGGAGAGATATGATTTTATCCACAGGAGTGCCAAGCCAGAAATGCCCACACAAAGCTGTAATCGAGAGATCAGCAGGTCGTGATCCACTGTGTCAGATGCAGCAGTCAGCTGTCTCTGTGCTATGAAACGACTTAAAGCCGGACCGAAAAACTTCAAACATTTGAGAGTTGTTTAGATAATCCATCAGCTGAGTGTGAACAATCTTTTCCAAGATCTTACTCAGAAAAAGAAATTTAGAGATGGGTCTAAAGTTTGACTGAACTGAAATATCTGAGCCTGGCTTCTTAAGTAAGGGATGAATAACTGCAAGCTTAAACTCGCTTGGTACTTGACCTGACAAGAGGCTGGTATTAATTAGGTTCAGAATATGTGGTCCAACAGCAGGAAACACTTTTTTTAGAAAACGGGGATGAGCGACATCATTCGGAGAACCACACGGGTTAGCAGTTAACACAAGCTTCTCTAGTTCAGGTAGAACAATTAATTTAAACAGGAAACATGCACAGCCAGGCCAACAGAAGATAAAGTGGAGGATCTCAAACTGGCAACCTTATCCACAAAGAAATTAAGAAACTTATTACACATAACCTCAGGAGATTGCAGATCATCAGTCTGAGTGAACGCCACCATTCACACTGGGCGCCGAGCATGAACCCATGAATCAGCTCACTGTGACTCAGGTCGGGTCCTGCTGTGGACAGTTTTTGCTGTGGCTGTTTTTTCTGTGGACGGTTCTTCTGTGGGTGGGTTCTGTCTGCTCGGCTTGTTTCAGAAGCTTTTGTGTTTCATTTCCAGGCCGCTCGTTTTTGCAGCCCAAACCATTTGTCCCACACTGGGTGAGGATGCCGAGTCTCGCTGTTACCTGAGGGGTCACACTCCCTCCACCCGCTCGGTTTATTGTCAGTCCTCACGTCTGATTGGTTATTTAAGCTGTGATAGAGAAAACTGATGTCTACCTGAAACTTTAGTGTTTTATGAACTCAGTCAGCTGCTTCAGGTGGAGCAGGAGGGGAGGAGTCAGAGGGATCACCTGGCAGAGTCTGTTAAACAACTTCATCTAATCTCCAGATGAACAAAGTCAGAGTTTAATCTGAACTTGCGTCCTGGATCAGGATCCAGGTGGAAAGCTCTGTTTGTAGCCCAGAGGCAGAACTTGACCCTGGTATCTGTACTCAAAGGTGCATCACCATAGTAATTTATACTGCAAACATTACCTACTCCACATCTGGGGCCCGTTCTTCGTA
>NW_005188272.1:8749-13050 GCF_000239375.1 Pundamilia nyererei
AATCCTGTTTACATAAAGTAAGCCTGCTCCCGAGCAGGTTTACGCTTACGGCTCTGTTGCTATGGCAGCAAGTCATAGCAAGTCATAGCTTCGGGGAACCGAACGATCCAGGATCACGCGAAATCGTCAACAATCTAATCCAGCTAACTTACTTAGCGAGGTACGAAGAACGGGCCCCAGGTCTGGTCTGCAGCATCAGTTACCATGGTGATGGTCCAGGTAAGAAGTGAACCAATTTGATAGTACAGAAACCAGCTGAAGTTACCTGTGGATCAAATTCAGAGGACTGAGCCCCTCCTGTGATTGGATGCAAGGAGGAGGGGAGGGGCAGCTGAGCGCTCGGTGTTTCAGGAGGAAGTTGGACTCATTCAGTCAGATTCACTCTGACTTCAGCTCCAACAACACTGAGCGAGAGAGAGAGATGTGGCTCCACTGTCTGCTGCTTTTGATCGCCCTGAGCCGCTCTGCAGGAGGTAAGAAAACAAACATGTTTATGTTTACTTTTTGTTTACCAAAACAAACTGTAAATAAACAACAGAAACAAGACTCTGAAACATTCAAAGTGATGAAAAGGAAAGCCTGAAACTGGTCTCAGATCACAGTTACATTAGTAACATCACTTATTAATAATCAAATCAATAACATCAGGAAGCTTGTTTGTTTAATCAAACATCGATCAGTCAATGTTCAATGAACAAAACAAATATTTTATTAAAAATGTTTACGACACATTTA
This sequence comes from Pundamilia nyererei, assembly GCF_000239375.1. Classification (NCBI taxonomy): domain Eukaryota; kingdom Metazoa; phylum Chordata; class Actinopteri; order Cichliformes; family Cichlidae; genus Pundamilia; species Pundamilia nyererei. Next base: position 9,485 of record NW_005188272.1, read on the forward strand.
ATCTTTTCATGACCTGAAATTAACATTTTACTCTTTAAAGCCCGGCATATCGTATCTGATTCATGTGTTTTTGTGACTTTTTGAGACTTCTACATCATCAGTGTGACTTTGTTTTACCCTCAAAACATTATACATGACACATTTTTAATGACTAAATTGCAAAAATATGGCTTATGTAGCAAATATGATGCAATTGAAAATTCATTTATATACAAATTAAAGTTTGAAATATTTTTATATATATTGTCTGAAAGTTCAAAAAACTAAAGACTTCTGGCAGTTATTTCATGGTTCAGGTTTTAAAGGATTAATTTTATTTTACGATTTTGTTATGTTATTACAGCTTGGTAATGGTGTCATTAGTTTATTACATGTTTATTACACAATTATCACATGTATATTATTCTTTTAGATAACACTGGAGCAACAGGAATGAAAATGGCTGATTTGTTGCTCAGATTGATGTTTTAATACTTCTAACTAATAAGTACTTTATAAATTATCATTTTTATATTTTCTGATGGTTTGTTTCTCTGAAAGAGAAAAGATTTTAATATAATATCAGACATGAAACACGTGTTTTGCTCTTTGTTTCGTGAACCTGCTGTAAAAAGTTTTTATTTTGTTGACCAACTGCGTGGGTCATGTGACCTCAGGCTCTTATTGTTGTGGCTTTGAGCCATTCAGCAGCAGGAAACCAGGCGCTGCTTTCAGAGCGCTCGCAGGACAAAAGTTTGTGGACAGTTAAACTGCTGTTTGAACCACAGGAAGCAAATGTGCACAGCAGCGTCTGCACAGAGCTTCAGTCAGAACCGGGGTCACCGGGTCACGGCTGGAACAGCACGGCTGCTTTAACGTCTGATATTTTCCTTTTTAAATGATGTCGTGGAATCAGACCCAGGTTACTAATAACGTGTCTGTGCGGCGGTGGTTAACGTACACGTGGCGGGGGTGTCACAGTCCTCATTAGGAGGTCATGTTTAGTGCTTTTGTCCTCTGGATTCTGATTGGATCATTGTCAGCGCTTCTACCTGAAAACGGTGATTTCCATGAACATGATGCTTGGAGTGTTGTCAGCGTGGTCTGTAGTTCTGCTGAAAGTTGAAGTGATTTCTGTGTTTGTGTCTTCTTCACTTCCCTTGTTTGCTGCTTCGTTTTTGTAAAATTTATAATTCAAGTTCTATAATTATTTATTTAAATAAAGTTATAATGTTCCAGCTGTTAGAATACCTGCTAATCAGTAACCTGCAGCTAAGTCCTCTGTTATTACAGTGCCCTCACAACAGCCATGTTATTGGTCACATGATGTCATTAAAATGCTCCAGCAGCACAAACATGTTCAGAGGTCCTGCTCAGGTGAAGCTAGCAGACAGCCAGCAGCTGCAGTCACCTGTGTCACCATCCACCTGTCAGTCGAAGAGGCCACGCCCCTAATAATGCAAACTTAAGTGAGTTGTAAAGCAGTAAGCACCGCCTTAAACCTGAAGAAGGTTGGAGGGTTTGCTGTGCTTCAGCAGCTGAAGGACACACACCCACACTACCGTGCCCACAGACACAGACAGCACAGAAACACGGGACCAGGACCTCTATCCAGACCCTGAACTCCTCCTGGCTGACAGGAGGAGCAGTCGCACCTGCCTACAGATGTTCAATCAACACATCAGTACATTAGTGATCAATAATCAGCTGCCTCTTCTTTAGACACTGAAGCAATTTCTGACTTTGCTTTATTATCAGTTGAATAAAGAAAAACAGAATAGTTAGTTTTATACATGTTTCTTTCTCTAATAAATGCTGTAGAGTAAAGCAGACCCCTCACGTGCTCACCTGTGCTGAGCAGACACCTGTCTTACACGCTGGTACAAGCCTGAGCGTTTACCCACAATGCACTTTGTGCATTATGAGACAGATCAAACGTGTTTGTACTCCTGCAAATCATGGATGTTAAACAGAGCCTCACACAGCCTCCTACAGTAGGGTTAAACTGACCTGGAGTCAGCACAGAAAGCGGATTCTGTCCATCTGGATGTTTTCAGTTTGATAAACATTTCATCATCATCAGGTGACTTCTTCAGTCTCAGCTGTCTGCAGGTTTCCAACCTTTTAAACAGGACATTTGTTTGACTGAAACCAGTAGCACTGTTGGACAATGGCCAAACAACGTTGGCTGATTGTGACCTACACTTACTTTCACACCTTGACCTGTGCAATTATGTAGAGGATCAACAGGGGATTCATGACACCCTTGGGGGACACTCCTCTAGGACTTAAATCTGGGACTCTCGACCATTTGACCTACAACTGAAGAAGCTTCTTGGATGACACGTCTTCAAGAAACTTAAAGAAGTCCAGACATTTTTCTTTCCAAGCTCCCTAAACTACGATGACCTGGATGACTGAGAACCTTCACAGACAACAATGGGCTGTATTACTCCTTGATTTGATGTTCTTCTGCCTCCCTGGCCGCTGTGTCTATGGGGATGGTGTTCGTTCTGTGTTGTAGTACCCTGATGACACCCAGTTTATGCTCCGGTGGATGATGAGAGTCATACCTTAGATACTGATCCGTATGTGTAGGTTACGGTACACGTCAGCTTTTAGATGTCCCCCATTACTGATGGAAATCTCACAGTCTAAGAAGGCTAAGCTGCCACTTTTCATATCCTCCCTGGTGAATTTGATGTGTCGGTCCACTGAGTTAATGTGATCCGTGAAATGTGAAACGTCCTGAGATTTGATTTTCACCCAGGTGTCATCCACATATCTGAACCAATGGATTGGTGGTGTTCCAGGGTAGGATAGCAAAGCCCTCTTTCCCACTTCTTCCATGTACAAATTGGCCACAATGGGTGAAACTGGGGAGCCCATGGCACACCCATGTTTCTGCCTGTAAAACTGACCCTTGTATGTGAAGTAGGTGGAATGAAGACACAGTTTAAACACACTTGGTCGATGCTGAGAGCGGTCCTGTTGCTGAGGTTAGGTTCGTCCTGTAATCTCTTATGAACTACCTCCAACGCTTTAGTAGAAACTCCAGATCAGTTTCTATTCTGATAGTAGAAACTCTCACACATACAGACAGATTGATGAAGTACAAAAATGCTGAAACAAACCACTGAAATCAATAAATCTCATCCGTGTGCTGTGACTCGTGATGGTGTTACACGTGATGATCTGTGATTTAATGTGTTTTAATTTTTAAATATTTTATTAAATCAAACAAAAGTGCAGCAGTGTATGTGTGTGTGTGATTGTTCAGTGTGTTCAGTCTCCACCCTCAGAGGACAATCATTTCCCAGCTCTTTGTTGTGACCTTAAACGCAGCGCTGAGCTGTGACACTCCGCTGAGTCGCGTCCAAGCGGCGTAAACATGTGGTGATCGCTTCCTCCATGGCCTCCACCCCACTCCCACAGAGTCCTCAGAGAAGGAGAAGTAAAACGAGGAAGTGGGGCAGAGGAGACCCTGACACGCACACAGACACACAGTCTCTTTGTGTGTGTGCGTGTGTGTGTTTGTGGTCTCTGGTAAAAATAAGAAAATGTGTTTCCTGACTCTCTGAGGTTTC
>NW_005188272.1:41778-43562 GCF_000239375.1 Pundamilia nyererei
GTGTGTGTGTGTGAGAGTGTGTGTGTGTGTGTTTTCTCCTTTGGCTCTGCACTCCAAACAGCACCCCTGTTGTTGATCATTAATTATCAGCTGTCGTATTGATAATGAGTCATTAGTCATTTCCAGCTGGATAAAAGCTGATCACAGATCAGATTTACAGTCAGACGTTCACTGTGATTCCGAGTCATTGCACGCCTGAAGAAAAAGAGAAGGAGCAGCTGATCTGAGGTCTGCAGCAGGTGAGATCTTTTACCTCTAAACAGTTTAAAATGTGACCGCGGGAACTTCATACCCATGAATCTGTGTTTCTGACATGTACTACGCACAAAGAGTAGCAGACACAGATCTCGGTCTTTACTGTCAGTGTGAATGAATTTAGTTGAATGAGTCACAGCGTCACTCATTCAAACAGGGAACACGGCAGCTGATTACACCAGAGAGCCTGAACCAGGAAGTTTAAAACGATAAAACCCATCAGCAGACAGCAGCACAGGTTATATGCAGCTTATTCTGTGTATAAATATGTATGCTGTAATATCCAGTGGGCCAGGCCGCAGCGCACTACTCTGTTTTCTGTGTTTCCTGTGTGTACACGGTCTGAATAAAATGGTTCTGTGTGAGTCTGCAGACAAATGCAGGAGTTTTAATTTGAAAGGAAAGTCTTCATTTTTAGTGTGAAACACTTGAGCTCAGAGAGGTGGCTCGTGACCTGGTGGGCATTATATCGATAGGTTTGATCGAGTATTGATTGTGTATCGATCGTGCAGGATGAAGAGGCGCCTGTTATCTCTGGAGATCCTCCTCATCGTCATTTCGTCACTTCTGCTCATCTGTTGCATTGGCCTGGCCGTGGTCTCATCGCTGAGCCTGAAGCCCAAAGGTAAACTCGCAGTCTGCTTTGAACCAGCTGATCACTCCAGAAGTTTTATAACAATGATGTTCCTGTTTGTGTGCAAAGGCGCCACCAAGCCTGTGCAGCTGATGGGACGGATGGCAATCGTGGAGGGAGCCGTGTTCTCCGAAGAGTTGAAAAACTCCAGCAGCCCGCAGTTCAAATCTCTGGCCTACGACGTGCAGCAGCTGGTCAGACCCCAGGCTTTTATTTTGAAAAAACAGTTGTCAGTGGTTTTTTTCCTGAAAAATCAGATGCCAGTGGCGTGTATTGTGGAAAGACAGCAGGTTCATGGAGCAGCTATTGTGTTTTATCTTGAAAAGTAACACACACCTCTGATTGGTCGGCAGGTGTCTGAGGCGTTCAGCACCAGCGAGCTCCAACAGCTGTACGAGTCGTGTTGGGTTCAGGACTTCAGGTCAGATGTCTGATCGACCCAACTGATTTTATCGATCAGTTCCTTTAATCTGCTGTTAATAAATCTGATGACGAGTTTATTGATGCTCGTTATTGATCTGTGTCGTCAGTCGGGGCAGCGTGGTCGTGACCTTCTCCCTCCGGTTCAGTCAGCTGATTGATGTGAAGGAGGCGGAGCAGCAGCTGGGGGCAGGGCTTCAGGGGATCGAAGGTGGAGTTTTGGTTATCGACACAAAGAGTATCAGCATCACAGGTGAGTGTGTGTGTCATGATCCTGGGCCATGCTGGCCCAGCATTCTTAGTTTTCATGTATTCTTGTATTTTGTTCTTCATTTAAGCCACGATTCCTGGGTTGCTCTGTTAAGTTGTTCCTTATGTTGATTTCCCCTTCTGACTTTTACCCCCTGTCTGCCCCTCTGTATCTGTGAGCCCTCGTCTCCCCTCCTTGTGTTTCATTCAATGTTTTCCCCAGCCC
>NW_005188272.1:44453-46385 GCF_000239375.1 Pundamilia nyererei
TATGCTTTAGCAAAAAGGAAAGTTTGAAGCCTGATCTTGAAAGTAGAGATGCAAACACTCAACGTGCTGAACATAAAAGATAAAAACAGAACACCTGTGCAGGTCTGAGCTTTAAGGCAACAAAAACAACCCAACAGCGAGTTAAACGGGACACGTGTGAGTGATGTTTGCTGATGTTTTTGTTTATGTCATTAGTTTGTATAATACCAATATTTTTTATTGTACTGGAGACTTCAGCGTGCTTGGCACCCGCCCTGTGATGCTTCCACTGAGATGATATCCATCATACTTTAACCCAAACAAACCTGACACACATGTCTCCAATAAGGATTATTTTATTGTTGTTTACCAGTAAATAACTGAAGGTTAACTTTAAGTTTACTTTTTTTAATGATGATTATTATGCAGTGGATTGTTATGACCTGCTTCCTTCCCTGTGACAGCTGTGATAGGCTCCACCCCCCCACCCAACATTTCTCACAGGAAGGGTAATAATGCTGTACCCATGTTCACATTCAGACACATTAAACTAAAACACTGACAGCACGACTCACCTGCACAGGTTCTCACAGGTTCATGTTCGGGATTCTGCAGAGAGAAGTCTCGGTCTGGTGGGGACGGCTTCATGTGTTTATTCCTCCTGAGTCATGGCTTATTCCTCTTCAGCTGCTCAAATTAGACTTTGAACCAGGTTCTGATTCACATTCAAACAAAGTGATTTCAGAGTAAAGCTCTGACTGTCTCTACAGAGAGCCCTGACAACACAACATCTGCATCTACGAAGCAATGCAGAGCAACAAAGCCTACAGAGCGACATCCCTCCCCACGTGGGACAATCTGACCACCTCTCTCTGCTCCTCATCCCTGCCTACACCCCCCTCAGGAAACAGACTTCTCCCAGCACCCAGGTCATTAAATCATGGCCAGATGATGATCTCAGGAGCAGGACCTGGAGACCTTCACTTGGTCTGTTCTTCTCCATGAAGTGTTGTTTAGAAAATGTAACAGCGACCAACTCATCTGGGTTTATCCTAACTGAAAACTGTGGATGACAAGTGCTTCCTGACTGATAACAAACTCTGCCGGGGTGGAGAGGCATCCAAGCCCTCACTAAATACAATGCAACGCCCAGAGCCCCCCCAACACCCAACAGCAGCTGCAAACTTCAAACTCTCTGTATTTATTATTGTAGGGTCTACCTTACAATATAAAGTGCCTTGAGGCGACTGGTGTTGTGAGTTGGCGCTGTATAAATACAATTAAATTGAACCTTCAGGTTTCTGGGCACCCACTTCCCTGCCGATCTCACCTGGACCCACAACACCATCACCCTGGTGAAGAAGGCCCAGCAGCGGCTGCACCTCCTCCGTGTCCCGAGGAAGAATAACCAGGAGCTGCTGCTGGCCTTCTGCTCCTCAGTGGAGAGCATGCTCTCCTCCTGCCTGGTGTTTGGTACTCAGTGGCCTCGACTGAGAACAGAAAGGTAGTGCAGAGGGTCATAACACTGCCCAAAAATTCCCTGGCTGCCCTCTGACAACCCAGAGTCTCCTTTCTCAGGAAAACCAGGGCCATCAGAGGGGACCCCTCACACCCCGTCTACCACCTGTTTGACCCACTGCCCTCCGGTTGGTGCCTCATGTCAGTCAAGTCCCACACCGCCAGACTCAAATAGCTTCTTACCCTGAGCCATTCAGACTGTTAACAAGCACTACCTCCCCACACCGCACCCCTGTCAAACCCACCACCGATCTGAGCCATGGTCGGAGTGCACCAGTGAAGAAAATGCATTCGTCATCACAGAGCATGCCGTGAGGAACACCTTCAGGAGGGTGAACACCAGGAAGGCAGCAGGACCAGATGCAATCCCTGGCCGGGTCCTTAGAGCCTGCGCTGATCAACTAGCACCGGTGTTCACGGAGATCTTCAACCTCT
>NW_005188272.1:48504-52857 GCF_000239375.1 Pundamilia nyererei
GTCGGGCATTGTACAGCTACAAGCATTTCACCCCCATGTCATACTGTGTATGGTTGTGTGTGTGTGACAAATAAAATTTGAATTTGATTTGAATTTGGTCTGTGTAACCCTCATCACTCAGGAAACACACGCAGACTTGGTACTCAGTCGAAGTCTTTTCTCCATGCTGCTTCCACGCACTTTGTTCTGCAATGTGTGCCTTTCTCTTGATAGCATATATTTCACCTGTCTCCTATTTATACTTTACTCCAGCACAATTGGTGTGGAGCAACCATAATTTTGTTGGCAATACAGTGCTATTCTATTGTATTTTATTCTTTTCCATCTGGAACAACATCTACAGAAATAACGGCATCTGAAACAACATCTGCATCTGGAACAACATCTGCAGCAACAACATCTGCAGCTATAACTGCATCTCGAACATCTGGAACAACAGCCTCTGCAGGGACCAGCATCAACCCTACAGGAGGTGATGCCCCTTCAGCTGCATCCTTCCAGATGTTCATGCAGACATTTTAACATTTTTCTGCTCATGTCTGTAGGAACATGTGGCCCTTATCAAACTTCCTGTGCTGATGAGATGACGTGTATTCTGACTAGTCAGCTATGTGATGGAGTGGACGACTGTCCTGATGCCTCTGATGAAACTGATGCTCTCTGTGGTCAGTGACGATTTCTCTTTATATCTGACGTTTGTGGTGAGGTTTACCTGTAGAGCTCCTGTGCAGAATCACTGAGAGTGAGCGTGTGTGTCTGTGTGATGGTCTGGAGATGATCAGGAGGATGAGTAGCACTGGGCTTTGCTGTGGTGCATTCAGAGCGCTGTTATAAAGACCATCAGCGCCTCCTGTGCTTTAGCTCTGAGACCAGGTTGCCTCACTGGTTTAATAACAGCAGCTGTGTGTAACTCATCAGTACGTCACTGGGCACTTTTCCTGTGTTTGCTGTCTCTTTGGTCAGTTTAGTGTCTGTTGTGTTGATGTAAAAGGTCCACTTGTTTCCAGAGTGTAGAATAGACTGTGCTGTTACACTGTAACCATGGCTCTCTGATTGAAACTACCCAGTTTAATCCCAAACAGTAAACAGCACAAGCAGAAGCTCTCTTAAAGAAACATCTCCACAAATGCTTTCCTGTACACATGGGATAGACGTGGTTGGGCACAGTGTTCATTAAAAACATTTAACTTCCTGTGATGATGTCATCACTCTTGTCTTTATAGCAACAGCATGTGACGGACAGTTTGTGCTGAGGGGCCCGAGCGGGTTGTTCAGTTCATCAAAGGCAGACAAATACAACAGCAGCAGCTTCTGTCGCTGGATCATCAGGTTAGACTGGTATACACACACTGTAACACACACTATAACACACACTCTATAACACACTTTGTAACACGCACTGTAACACACACATTGTAACACACACCGAGGCGTTCTCAGGCCAGCCGACACATACAATCTCTCCAGCATGTCCTCGGTCTGGGTCTCAGAGAAGTCCTGCCATTAATTAATTCTTCAATCTTAAATATGATCAACCTATCTCTAATAATCGGTTATGTACCACAGGCCTTCAAGTTGGCAGTAGTTAAACCGTTACTTAAAAAAAACATCTCCAGACCCGGCAATTATACCAATTATAATTATTAGCTAATTATAGGCCAACCTCCAACCTTCCTTTCATATCAAACATTCTTGAAAGGGTAATTGCTAACAGGTCTTTTGCAGAGGAATGGCTTATTTGAAAAGTTTCAGTCAGGTTTCAGAAAAAGGATAAGACAGGCCCATTTCACAATAGATGTACTCCAGAACAAGATAAATCAGCCTTAAAACACTCCTCCCCTACTTTTTTAACCTCCTAGGACCTGGCGTCCACATATGTGGATATCACATTTTGGTTACGAGGACATTATACTGCTACTGTTCTATCAAAATTTTAAACGAATATCCTCATATGTGGCTCTTATTTTTCTTAAAAACACAAACAAGGTAAAAAAAACATCTGGTAATTCTTTGTTTTTACATTCATCGGGTCCCAATATGCCCAAATATCAAAGAGAAATTAAAAATGCATGCCGTGGAAGAGTTCGGATCAAGGCTTGGATGGTCCAAGACATTAAAGGAAAAGAAGGGCAACTTTGGAAATGTTATACACTGCAAACAAAAACAGTTGGTCAGAGTGGATCTCATCAAACCATAGGGAATAATAAATGAACACAACCTGAACAGAGCAAATCACGATGAAGGTTTCAGCTACTCTCTCCACTGCAATAATTGTGAAGTCTAACTTCACAATTCAAGAAAAGAAGGCTGTCACTTCCCTGAGCGTGGGAGGTGCACCAAACAAATCTGATAATCACACAGAAAATACTACACTCCCCAGTGACAAACATACCTATGAAGCCTTAAAACAGCATCCCACAAAAAGACAGTCATCAGTTGCCTACAACAACTTGAAGAAGATAAAGGCATTGACCGTGTTAGGCTTTTTATGATAGCGAAGAAAGATATATGCTCCAATTATTTTCACAACTTAGTATGAAAATTGTTAGAATTTTAAATTGTTTTACATGGAGCCATGGATGTCTTCTCTGGCTCAGAGACAAAAAGCTGCCGCCCCCATGCAGTAAACACTTTTTATTGCAGGTCAAAAAAACAAAATGTTAACATGGTTGATCAAAAGAGTTGAGGGTGGCCTTAGGTCTGATGTCGGCTCATGTTTCTTCTTCTGCAGCTTTCCCGACATCTCCTTATTTTGAGATGACCATTCTACAGGCAACACTCCCATTACCATGACAACCACCTCTTGTCATCCAGTCATGCCTGTACAGTTAAAGAATGGGAGTAGAGCGTATTTCAGTAGGTTTATGGCCCAAAGAATGGCCCTCTCCCTGTCTGTTAGTATGAGAGTGATTCCAAAACTATTCTACTATACACTGTGTGCAGTGGGGGGGAAAGCACAAAATATGGGATGCTAATTGTTAGATATTAGCCTTAAAGATAAAAAAATAAATTCCAACAACCACCCTACATACTATGCTATAACATGTAAGTTGAAGCTCCACAAAGGAGTCCCACTCAGACCCATTTCTACCAGTATAAACTCAGCCACCTACAACATTTCCGAGCCCTTATTCAAATCAACTTTTTCAATTAAATTTATCTTTATTTATACAGCACCAAATCACAGCAACAGTCACCTCAAGGCACTTTATATTGTAAGTTAGACCCTACAATAATACATACAGAGAAAAACCCAACAAACATATGACCCCCTATGAGCAAGCATTACTGTGACAGTGGGAAGGAAAAACTCCCTTTTAAACCTGGGTCAAAAACAAAACCCAAGAAGTGGAATCCTACACTGCTCACATCAACTCAGTGGATAAAAACATAAAGTTCACCAGGTGAGACACAAAGGATAACTGATTGCTGTTTCTGGACTGTGCCATGCACATTGAGGAGAATGGAAACCTCAACACCGAAGTTTACCGGAAGCCCACACACAGACTAGTGCCTCCTCTTTGACTCCCACCACCCTCTGGAACACAAACTTGGAATAATCAGGACCCTATAACACTGGGCAGAAAATGTTCACTCTAAGCCTTGAGGCAAGGCATTCCAAGGCATTCAAATCAGCAATGATGAACAGAAAAGAACATCAGACACCAACGAGGGAGGATCAGAAGGACAAACAGAACAACATCATCATCCCTGATGTAGCAAGTTTATCAGAGAAACTCAGGAGAGTCTTCTCCAAGCATGACATCCCAGTGTACTTCAGACCTAGCCACACACTCAGACACAAACTGGTTCATCCCAAACACAAACCTAACAACACAGTGTATGTGCAGTGCAGCGAGGAATGCTCAGAACTCTACATTGGAGAAACCAAACAGCCACAAGATAGAAGAGCCACATCAACAGGAAAAGATTTTGGACAGAGAAGACAGATGGATTGAAAGAGGTCTGCCTCCTACAATCCGGTTTTGAGATGCCATCCCAGACACTATCATAAGTTTCATGACAGGGTGAGGCAGGGTCTCACAATGGTTTTACCTGAAACCTCTGCTGATAATGACTTTTTTTCACACCTTGTAACAGTTTCTGACTGGAAGATCTAAAACTGCAAGAGATGTAGGGTGCTTGAAGTTCAGAAATACAGGCTGGGGCTTGAACTCCAAGGATTACATTTTTAAAATAAATTCTAAAATGTACTGGTAGGAAATGTAAAGAGATTAAAACTGGGATAATTCAGTTCAGTTTTATTTATATAGCGCCAAATCACAACAAAAGTCGCCTCAAGGCGCTTCATAGATACAGAGAAAAACCCAACAATCATATGACCCCCTATGA
>NW_005188273.1:0-1074 GCF_000239375.1 Pundamilia nyererei
ACTCGTATCATCAGTTTGCTGCATTTTGGGTCCTCCTTTTCCTCCACACCACACGGCTCACTCCGCCAGCCGTGACAGTACGAGCCGACCAAACATGGACCCAGCAGCATCCGCTCCTTCCCAGGAGCCAGCAGCTAATCTCTGCTCACTCCTGGCTGCTGGACTCGCTTCACCCGCTGGCACAAGACTTCCTCCTTCACGAGCTGCACCTTCGCCCTCCAGCCGCTACCGCTTCCCAACCCAGCCCGGCGGTGAAGATTTTGCCCGGGCCGCCGGAGGTTTTGCCCGGCCCGCCGGAGGTTTTGCTCAGGAGGTAGCGACGATCGCGCCGTCGGCGCGTCGCCCCACAGCCGGGGATTAGGACTTCAGAACTGCCGGCTGTGGTGAGTGGAAAAGACACTCCGTCTGTTTCGCCAGCTCGAATGACTGTTTATTCCGGGGCTGTGTTTGTTGAGTCAGCTGCCCAGCCGGTAGCTCGGTTAGCTGCCCTGCAGCCGCTACCTCAGTTAGCCACTCAATCGTCACCTCCATTACAGTCACAGCCAGACCTATTAGACACTTTGTTACAATCCATAGCCCAGTCAATAGCTCAGTTGGCAAGAGACTCATCAGCCTTATTATCAGCTCAGCTGTCATCGTCACCTACTCCTCCGGTACTACAAGTTGAGTCCATCCAACCTGAAAAGCATTGTTTGTCACCTGTTCATGTCAAGCAGAGAGACACACCACATAATGCAGTAGTCAGTCCACAACAGCTGGCCAGTTCAGAGACTGTGACGCACTCCAGGGCCTCCCCAGAGGCTGGGTTTCAGCCCCCAGCCAACTCTGGACCCCTGGAGGTTAAGAAGCCAGCTGAGGACTGCATCTGGCTGTCGCTGCCTGAGCTGAGTCAATGCTCTGTGCAGCCGCAGTCTGCTTTGTGTTCGCCAGAGGCCCGTGTGCCTGCTGGTTCCGACCCGTTCCTGCCAGAGGCCCGTGTGCCTGCTGGTTTTATCCTGTGTGTTCCAGGGTCCCCGGTGCCCACTGGTCCAGAGACTGTTTTCGCTGGAGGGCCCGAGGAGCCCGTCCAGCCCC
>NW_005188273.1:1451-3204 GCF_000239375.1 Pundamilia nyererei
CCCGTCCAGCTGCCTGCTGCAGCTTCATCATGTTCGCCTGGCCCGGCTCCATCATCATCATCTTCGCCTGGCCCGGCTCCATTATCATCATCATCTTCGCCTGGCCCGGCTCCAGCCTCCGCTTCTGCCTCACCTGGCCTGGCCTCTGCTTCGGTCTTGTCTGGTGCTGCAAAGGCCACGCCACCTTCGAGTCCCGAACTGCCGCCTCGAAATCGGCGGTCATCTGCCAGGCCGCTGGTGGAGCGTCATCGTCAATATGGACGACCTCCTAGGCGCCGCCACTGCCTTCCGCGCGGTCGGCCTCCAGACTTGTGTCATCGCCGCCGTTGCTGTCCGCACGGTCGGCCGCCTGACCGGTTTCACCGCCGCTGCCGTGTGCACAGTCGGCCCCCTGAACTGCCTCCGCTCCGCCACCGCTGCCTTCCGCTCGGTCGGCTTTCGGAGCTGTGTCGCCGACGTGGCCGGCCTCAGAAGATGAACTGTCTTGGACTTCCGGGGTGTCAGCCTCCGGGCCGGCCTCCTGAACTGTGTTTTTGTTCTCGTACTCCAGCATGTGTGTTTTTGTGTTGGACAATTCCCTCGATTCGCTGGAGCTTGCTTTGTGCAGTGTTTGTCATTTAGTTCTCCCAGTTTAGGTTTCTTCAGTTGTTTTGTCATGCCTCATTGCCTGTTTTTGCCACTCCACCACTTGTAAATAAACACTCGTATCATCAGTTTGCTGCATTTTGGGTCCTCCTTTTCCTCCACACCACACGGCTCACTCCGCCAGCCGTGACAACAAGTTCATGAGCATTTTCCCTTTCCAGTTCACAATTCTACCGACAGGTCAACAATATGTATAAGAAAATGGACCTAATATAAGATTATTTATCAACCTACCTGTCCAGCTGTCCAGTGATTAATAGAATAAGTACATGTAGGCAGGATCTCACAGCAGAACCATACCCCATAATGTGTTGTACATTATTATATGTAAATTATATGTATTTTTCATCAACCAACATCAAAAAGTTACAAACAAAGAAAGTTTAGTGATCAAATAATGAAGCAGTACACTTTAATTTGCAGATTCCAGCTGTTCTTCATATCTTTGGCCACCAGATGTCATCAGACATGACTGAAAAGCTTTAAGTAGTGAATTCTTTTTTAAGACAAGCTTCAATGCTTCAGAAAGCTTTGTTTCGCCATCACTAGCAGTAGTGATGTGATCCCTGCTTTTTGTTGGTGGTTGAATTCATTCACACAGACACCCTGGAAAACATGCTTCACACACACACACACACACACACACACCTGTGTATTTATGTCTTGTGAGGGACATCTCATTGACACAATGCTTCCCCTAACCCTAACCATCAAAAATGAATGCCTAGCACTGACCCTTACCCTAAACCTAACCATAACGTAATGGTACTGACCAGTGGCGGAGCGGGGGGGTGGCTTACTGGGCTTAAGCCCAGGTTGTTTTGTCAGAAGCCCGGGGGCTTTTGGAGTTCAATTCAATTCAATTCAATTTTATTTATATAGCGCCAAATCACAACATAAGTCGCCTCAAGGCGCTTCGTAATTTGGTTCGGAGTGTAATTTGTTTCATAGTTAGATGCCTGGCTGACAACTGTATAAAACAAAAAGTACACACAATATTCGAAGCACATAGTGCACACTGTGGGAATTTACGACTGTGCGTAAATCCCCCCTGATATTGGTATGATCCCAGCTCAGGCACTAAGCGACTGAGAGAGGGGGCGGGGCA
>NW_005188273.1:4844-9452 GCF_000239375.1 Pundamilia nyererei
AGCCTATTAATCTTTCAGTCACCCCCGCGAATCCCACATGCATACTACCCTTTAGGGCTAACTGACACTGACACTAAAACCACATTTTGAGTCTCAAAATTGCCTTCAAACTCATGGGGTCCCCATGAGGGCTGTTTGTCCCCACAAGTGTAATAAACTATCAACTACCGTCCACACACACATATACTTTTAAACCTTGCCACATGGGGACCTTGATGTTCACCTGAAAAAAATGGGACCCACGGGGACCTCGGTTTTTTTTGGTGAAATACAGGATTGACTATACCTCAGTCCTTTTTCTAGAACTTTTTGGATGCCAGAAACTACGTGCTCAATGGCATTTCTGAAGTTTTTAAAAAAAAATTTCAGTCAGGTTTTATTATTCCGGTGGGGACTTCAATATTACACCATACATAAACCACCACCAGATGGCACTATACAGACTTTCTTTTGAGGATGTATTAATATGCATGTGGCCAGCATTAAAGATTAGGTTTTTAAAATCAAATATAACAATATAGTGATTGCATTTATGCTTTATTTATACTCTTTAAAGAAGTTTTATATTGCATTAGTTATTATTTTCATATTATTATTGATATATGCATACTTATTGCTACTCCATCAAAAAACATATAAATTATTTTAAGGTAAAACCATCTTTTAACATTTAGCTACTGTAAAATTTGTATGACAGATACACATCAGACACTGGTAAATGCCGTATCACTTTTAGGTCAACATGTCATGTCTATACATCAGGTAACAAACAGTCTCTAGTATTTGCAACCAGGATAAATATGAAGCCTCACAAGCCTTCTCTTACGTGGTTGAACGTCTACTTCCTGATGAATACTGGAGTATGAGTGCTTCCTGAAAAATAACAAACAGAAAATAATTTTCATAGTTTTTGTTATAATATACATTTTTAACCAGGAGATGCTCTAACAGTATGTCATACTTTCCCTTCAGACTCCAAACTAAGAGATCATTCAGATTGAAACTGGAGCTTCCAGTGAACATCTGCCACTTATCCCTGTATGCATATCTTAAAATCATGCCTGTAACTTGAAGGAATCCTTATTCAGTTTAATTTGCTACAGTTCATATTGTATTACTGCAGGCCTGGTGTTGCTGCATTATATCACCCAGATCCACTTGAGACTAACAGATTTGGAGAAGGACAGAAAACATCATATGAACTCGATAAATAGAGGATAGATTTTAAAGTTTTTAAATTTCAAGGTTACCTTTTGTTCCAAACAAATGCTTGAAGGAAGCATGAGCAGAAGCAGGCGATCTGGCAGATACTGCAACCGGTTGGAGGGGAGGGGAGGAAGACAGGACAAATACATGTGGAAGAGAGCCAAAGATTAGAAAAAGTGGCATTTCCTGTGAAAACGCAGTGTGAATGCTGTGTAGTGGAATCTGAAAACAGCAGAAGGAGAACCATCTGCTGAAAATACTTTGTAGAAACTGAAGTCGTTGCTGAAAACTGTCGTCTTTGAAAGGGTACACTGAACAATGTCAATAAAGCACACTGAGTGCAAGCAGAGAAGATGTGTCACAACAGCCACAGGTAGGACTCGAAACTGCACCCCCAGGTCTCAAAGCAGCTGCTCATCTCACTGAGCCAAACTAGTTACTGTCCCAAACGCCGATATGGTGAGAGAAAAAATGTGCAGGGTCCCGAAGAAGCTGAATCGTGCTGAAAAGACGTGAAGAAGCAGAACTGTATGCTTAAAACGGGTGAAAAAGCTGCAATTCTGCCTAAAGAACAGAAGAGGCTGAAATTTGTGCAGAAAAGAGGTGAAAAAGCTGAACTTTCTGCAGCAAAAAGGAGGTGAAAAAGCTGAACTTTCTCCTAAAAAAAGAGGTGAAAAGCTGAACTTTCTGCTGAGAAGAGCAGAACTTGAACTTACTGCTGAAAATAGGTGAAGAAATTGAAGAGGGGCAACGAAACTGAAGTTGTTGCTGAAAACTGCTGAAGAAAATTCTGAATGTTGCAGAAACCTCTAAAATATTCTGATACTATTGCCCAATAAGAAAATTACAGCATGGGATACTATAATGTTGAATTAATTATTTATTGAATTATTCCACAAACAATTAGGACATCTATGTTAATAAAAAGCAAAAAATATTTTTAAAATCTTGCATTCTCAGTGCAACATAAACATGTGGTTCTTTTTCTTCCTCATATTATCTTTTAACTTTGGCATTTTAGTTGACTTAAGGCCTGATTCATGTTCACATGTAGCCTGCTAATTAGCTGCTACTCATCTGCTAGTTAACATGTCCTAGCAAGCCTTGTGAAAATCCAGTAGGTTTTAGTAGTTATTTTTAATGTTATGACAAATAGTAGGAAGTGAGCTTAGCAATACAATATCTTATTAAAAGCAGAGTAAAATAACTTAAAACTTACCATTTCTGGAGATTGCACAGCTAACATGCTGCATGCGCGTACTTCATGTGTCTTTCCCCTTTTGACAAGAGCATGCGTGCAATTTGAAAAAAGGAGCACTGGATTTATCACACAGCACACCCTGAGTTAACTACAGGAGGACTTGAGGAGAGTGAATCATCATGAAAAGTCAGGTTCTGTGTGTATAATCAACTGTTAGTTCGTTTTTGAACAGAGGTGAAGAGTTGAGGAGGAGACCTAGAACTTTGAACTGTGTGTATAATCAAGTGTGTGAACAGAGGGGAGGAGTTCACTGAATTTGATGATAAAATATCAGAAACAGATCAACTGTTTTAAACCAGTCAAGTCTTTTTAAATGATCCAAGCACCAGTAGGGAAACGTACGGTTACCTTAGTTAATTTCCATCATACTTAGGATCTAATGTATCGGATACATTTCAAAATTTTTAGAAGGATTTAATGGTATATAGATACCATGGGATCATGACAGTCAGTTAAATTATACATGTACCAATGATTTTATAAATAATCTAACATCTGCCATTGTTTCAGGTTTTAACAAAAGAAAATACGACCTAGAAATAGATAAAACTGCAATTGAATATGTATTATGTCTTTATTAGAAAAGACAAAACAACTCCTGCTGGTAGAAAGTCACTCTTCATTGCAATCTTTCAAATAAAGCTGTGTTCAGCAAAGAGTTCAGAGTCTACACAGTGTTTTCAGGAGATAGTACTCCTTCTGCTGTTTTCATAGTCCACTACACTGCATTGACGCTGCATTTTCGCAGGAAATGCAATTTTTTTTAGTTGCATCTGTTTTTATAGATGAATTGTG
Organism: Pundamilia nyererei; assembly: GCF_000239375.1. Taxonomy (NCBI): domain Eukaryota; kingdom Metazoa; phylum Chordata; class Actinopteri; order Cichliformes; family Cichlidae; genus Pundamilia; species Pundamilia nyererei. Next base: position 8,107 of record NW_005188273.1, read on the forward strand.
GAAACTGTGGTGAAGTGCTCTTTGGGCTGGTTTTCAGCTTTGCTTCTCTTCGTACTTGAATCCTGAAACTCGGGTGTTATGTATATCCTCATTAGGACAGAGTTTTTAAAAATAAAAATGTATATTTCCTGATTCAAAGCACTGTAAAAACATACACCTAAAAATGCAATAGCAGTCATCTCACCCCAGACAAGCTGATTTAACATGAAAATATTGTATGAAAGTGTGCCAGGAGATATGCAACAAGGAAATCAAAAGTAATTCAGCTAGGTATAACATGCCCATACAGTGTGCGTATTGTGCATTGTCACTGCTGAAAAAGCCACATAAATAAATACATAAAATACAAAATATGTACCGTGATCACTAGGGATGGGTATCGAAAACCGGTTCTTGTTGGAATCGTTTGCCATTTTTGCAAAGGATTCCCTTATCGATTCCAGTCGCCCCGAATGACGTCACCACGTTGCGGAGCGTCATTTACCTGGCAGGAAACACGGCGGCTCAAACGCTCAAAAGTTTGGTTATACTTTACGAGAACGGAAGACAACAGGGCAACTTGCAAAGTAGATGTTTCATTTAAGGGAGGAAACACTACGAATATGCAAAAGCATTTGCTCACAAAACACGCGATGACCTTAAATGAATGTCGTGTTTTTAATTCCGCTCCGGACTCGTGAATCTCAACCCAGCAGCAGCGGTAACGTTCGCACGTCCTCTCCCGTTAATGCGGCAGGTAAATAATCACCTAACAGTGCATATTATGTTAGCGCGATCTGCCTCATTACAAACCTGCCATTACTGTGTGTTTAGTGACCGTGATGAGAGAGACAGAGGCTGTATCCCAATTTAGGGTCTGCAGCCTTAAAGGTTGCATTTTAAGGCTGATTACGTCACAGTGGCGCGCCGAAGGCCGTCCCAATTCAAAGGCTGCTCGAAATGCGGCCCTCAAATGCGTCCTTCATTTCCCTGAATTTTAAGGCTGTGGCGGTGTAGACTCCGTGGCCCAACATATCCCAGAATTCATAGCATGGCAGTCGGTGTGGATAATGTTGCCGCAGACGGCAGAAGCGGAGCAGCCGAAGAGTAAACTGTGAAAAGTAAGTACTGAATATGACGTCACTTATTTATGTGCAAATGTTTAATAATGAAGAACATTAAAACATTGCTGTTGGCCACATGTCGGCAAAGTTATGTGACATTAGTGATGTTTGTACTTTCAGCAATAACTTGGTTTTAAAGCCTTTACTTTTAAATATACGCCGTTCAATAGTCGACCTTAATCTGACAGAGACTCTGATGATTTTGTGGATAATTAAAGTCAGTCATATATCCACAAACACAAC
>NW_005188273.1:10578-13416 GCF_000239375.1 Pundamilia nyererei
TACATTTTGTTTTTACACATGTATGTAAACATTGAGCCAAATTTAGTAATGCCAACATATTAAAAGAACAATATTTGTCTCTTATATATAACACATCTGTATACACACTGTCACAGATACTTGAGTGTCTTTGAGTGAAGATTTAAGGTGACAGGAAATATAAATAACTGCAACTTGAATCTTTACTGAAGCTCAGTGTTTGACACGGAGTTCAAACTCACTGCTGTAATAACTAATAATGATTAATATAATATTGTCCGTATTATATTTACATTACCAAAGTGATATGACTTTAGTCTCATGAACAACATTAGCGAATTATTATTTACCAGCTAATCTTAAATGACTGTTCAGCACAGAAATGAAGCCCAACAATCATGTTTTACAGTCCTGTGGTCTCAGCCTCAGATACTCATCAAATCACACAAAGCTCGTGTAGAAACAAACAAACAAATGAACAAAATATGTTCTCCTTCATTTCTGTCAACCACACGTTTCCAGCTATCATGCTTGCTAGGCAACCTGGGAAGCGCAACGGAGGCTAGACTGTCCCATTTCACAAGCCTCACACTTAGCGGTCTTTGAGTACGCGGACCTTGAGGCTGCGTACTTTAAGGCTGCAGACCCTGAATTGGGATACAGCCAGTATCTGGCTCAGATGCTGGCAGTTCTCGCTGCAGTCTACCGGTAGCATCTCCTTTCAGGCCAGGATAGACAAATGTCACCGAGCAGTGACTCAGTTTGTGGTCAAAGGCTTGCACACATTTGCCACAGCAGATGATTTTCAGTAAGTGAATGTGTTTAATTGTAGGCAGGACATTACTGGATATTCTTGTGTAATTGCTACAGAATAATTCATGTTATACTTTGTTATTGCTACAGAAGAATATTTATTTTATTATTTTACATTTACAATGTGGACTGGGGACCCTGTGACGCCCCATTGAAGAGCCGTAGGCTGGATCTCTTAAGATCTCACTGCTGGGTTTGTTCAAAGAGAAGATATAAAACAAAGTTCTAAGCTAATCGACCTTAGTGTTCTCCTTTTTAAAAAAGAATCGATAAGAGAATCGAATCGTTAAACAGAATCAAAAATGGAATCGGAATCGTGAAAATCTTATCAATACCCATCCCTAGTGATCACTGATATCCATAGAAACCTGAATTTTCTAAATAAATAAATACATTTGAGCCTTCACGAGTAGCCTAATTTCAGAATGTTTTATGGTCAAGACCAAAAAATAAAAATTTTCAAGTCCAGTCCAGTGCAGCTACAGACAAGGCAATTACCGTATTTTTGCGCATAAGGCGCACTGAAACAAAACAGTCTGATAAGTCAAACTTTACTCAGCTCATTCTTCTTGCTTCCTCCACTTTCGTACCATTGATTCATTAATGTTGAATTCTCTGGCAGCTGCTCTATTCCCATGGTGTTGCAGTATATTACTGACTTACCTCGTATTGTGGATGGATTATCTCAGTCAATCTCCTGACTGAAGTTTGGTCCGTTTACAGCATCCTGCCATGTGATTGTATTTGTCCCTAACCATCAGGAACCCTCACGTTAACTTTTATCAAGTGGAAAAAAGTTAGAGTTCATCCTCCAGCTTCACTGTGATTATGTTATGCTAACATAGCTGTGTAGCTAGCCACCACGTAGCACATCATTATATACCAGCTAGCACAACTTCCAAGCACAACTAGAATTCATACATAAAGGCGCACTGTCAATTTTTGAGAAAATTAAAGGATTTTAAGTGCGCCTTATAGTGCGAAAAATACAGTAACTTCATGCAAGCGTACAGTCTAAAGGGTAAACAAAGGTTATGGTGACACAGGGCGACTGTGGATCAGGTGTGTGTGTGTGTGTGTGTGTGTGTGTGTGTGTGTGTGTGTGTGTGTGTGTGTGTTTTTGCAGAGAACTCAGGACTAACTAACCACTCAAATGTACACAAAATATTCCTCAATAACTGATACTGAAAATGTAACTAATGTAACTAAGATTTGCACTAAAATCTGAAAAGTTCAAATATTATGTGAGAGATTTAGAGACAGGCAGAACAGAGTGAGTATCGGTGTGTGGGAGGATGAGTACCACAAAATGATTTTGTTGCATTATCCATATTCGTTTGTATGGGCAGTAGCAAAGAGTTCTACTAACCATTTTGGTAGAAAATACTCTACTCTGTGTAGAATCAGGTGAGCAGGTAATTAAAAATGCAATCTTTCTATCAGCAGAAACATCAGCAAACACTGCCCGAGTGCAGTTTGTGTGTGTGTGTCACTAGCTGTATTTCCAGGGAGAGAAAAATTTGCAAGATAACTTTACTCAAAGATGTTTGAAGTAAATGCCAACTTTATACTGTCTAGTACAGTCATTCTCAAACAGGCCACGGGAAGTCTAAGATTTTTTTTTAAAGATAACATAATTATATATGTCACGGGCAGTGTTGCCAACTTAGTGACTTTGTCGCTATATTTAGCGAGTTTTCAGACCCCCTTAGCGACTTTTTTTCTAAAAAGCGACTAGCAACAAATCTGGCAACTTTTTCTGGTGTTATTGGAGACTTATTTATGATGACTTTTTGACATGAAAGCGTCTATCGCTCTTTCGGTGCGTACATGCGATAGAAGTGACCAGAGAGTCAGGTTTACATGTAGAGTCAATGAAGGAGCACAATGAAGCACGGCTGCAGGTCCTGCGACAAATCAGAAGCAGATTTGCATCGCGAAAAGGCTTTTCTGCCTTATTCGCGCAAACAATTAGCACAACTGTTATGGCCCTGTCCATAATCTGTTTTGGTGGCTGTTGTTGTCTGTGCCTTTAAGTCTTTGCAG
>NW_005188273.1:49354-52814 GCF_000239375.1 Pundamilia nyererei
CCTCTGCAGATGATCTGTTAGCTGTTTGACAACTACTCTTTCAAGGATGTTTGATATGAAAGGAAGGTTGGAGATTGGCCTATAATTAGCTAAGACTGCTGGGTGTAGAGATGCTTTTTGAGTAAAGGTTTACTCCATGCTGCCGTAACACACCTGGAGCTATGTGTGGATGCTTTTCATGGATTACTGCTAAGCTTTTAACACCATTCTTCCACACAAACTGGTGGTTAAGCTACAGGACCTGGGGCTTCCATACAGCACCTGCATGTGGCTCAACAGCTTCCTCTCAGGCTGTAGACAGAGAGTGAGAGTTGGCCATCACACATCCTCAGCCCTGAGCCTCAGCACTGGCTCACAGAGACTGCTGGTGTCCTCCTACAGAGCCACCAACAGACACAGACCTATTGCATATGCATCTGGTACACTAGCTGCACCGTGGCTCAGAGAAAAGCACTCCAAAGGATCATTAACACCACCCAAAGGATCACTAGCTGCCCTCTCCCCACACTGGAAGATCTACACAATACCCACCGTCTTAAAAAAGCTGCTGCTACTAAAAAATGTCCATCACGCCACTCTTGAATTGATCTATGCGCTGACTGAAGCATGTATGTGGGAATGTATGTGAATGTGTGCTCATACTACTTTTATTAGCACTTTAAGTGTTTTATTTATTGATTTTATTGAATGTTATTGTTTTATTTATACTTTCACATTTTTATTTTTTATGCACTGATTTTTTTTATACACCACTTATAATGTGGTTGTACCTGTGACAATGACAATAAAGACATTCTGATTCTGATCTTTGAGTGAAGTTAGCTCTCTTTCATTTCTCTCCCTGTCAAATATGGCAGCTGGACCTTTAGCTGCAACACACTGAGGCTATGTCCACACATCATTTTCTCTCCATTTTGGCCTCCCACACTGAGACAGCGTTTTCCTCAAGGGAAAAACGCAGCGTTTTGAAAACGCTCTCGAAAACGCTGCCCCGGCGCAGTGTGGACACTAGAAAGCGCAGACTTTCTAAAACGATGACACATTTTAGTCATGTGATGCAGTCATGTGACCACTTAAAAAAAGATAGTGGAGTGCATTACAGCAGTTGTTTTGATTGCTCTCAATTTTGACAGCCCTAAAAAAGATTATTATCAGTTTGTACATGCTCAAGATAGCATTACTTCAAATTCTTTCATTCCTACTCGCTTTTGCACCTGTGGACGCACAACTCTGTGAATATGACTGAAAACGCTAGTGTGGATGCGGAGCGTTTTCAGACGAAAACGCCGTTTTCAAATCTATCTAGGCTAGTGTGAACGTAGCCTGAGAGACAAACTGCACACACACAGTTTGTGTTTGTTGAGTTGATAGAAACGCTGTGTTAGAAATTACCTCACACTTAAAAAGTATTACTCTCTTTATGTTGGCTCCTCCTCTGTAGGGCTAGCTAGATGCTGAAGTACCACAGCTTACAGACAGTTGCAGTCGTTCTAGTGCTGTGGCATAAACCAAACAAATTTGGCAAAATTCTAATCGGTTTGATGTTTGACGCATTCAACTCAAATCCATCAAACCAAAAGTAACAAGCCTGTCAGGGAGTAAAAGTAAAAAGCAGTCAGGAAATAAACTTCTCAAGTAAAGTACAGATACATGTTCTTAGGTAGAGTAAGGAAGTATTTGTACTTCGTACTTCCCACCTCTGACCGTACCTACCATACCTATTTTCTGTACAAGGTAGAAATCCATTGCATGCACTGAATGTGTGTGTCAGTATTCAGTGGCAGTAGTCTACCCACTACCTAAGTAATCCCTCTTTTTCACTTTCTTTGTTGTCTTCTTCTTCCTTCAGGTTTTAATCAATCAGATTGCAGCAATGAGCCTTACTTCACTTGCAGAAATGGAAAGTGCATCCCTCTGAGTTTGGTGTGTGATGAAAAAGGCATTGATAACTGTGGGGATGGAAGTGACCTGGAGGAAAACCTCACCACAGGCTGCAAAGGTCAGTTAGGCTGATACTTACTTAATTAGGAAAGTTGAGGATTTTGGAATACTGTAAACAGTTTAAGAAATGTATTGTAAAGCTTACCAGTGAAACACCATTTGTAATATTTAATAGCTGACCCAAATCTGTCCTTCTTCAGGAGGTCAAATTTTACCTCCTGAACCTTCACCAGCAATAGCAACCCCTCCTCATCCCTTTCTGAGTCCACCCACTGTGCCCTTCCTGACACGTATGAACTGTGGTGCGCCGATTGGTCCTCCCAATCCTGAGTCGGTAGCAGGTACGTAAACTTGCAAAGACAGTGCTTACACCCTGCAGTCAGTTGGCTGCTAAATAACAAAATTCAGTTGCACTCAAGAGTAGTCCAATAAAATTTCTTCAGTCATTGTTTCCCAGAAGATCATTATCAGATGTGATGTGGCCAGTAGGGGTGACTGTGGAGGTGTCAGACTGTTTCAAAGCCTCGTTACAATTCTGGCACAATTGCTTTAAATGCTGCAGCTTTTACAAAGCCTCGCTTTGCCCAGCGCTACAGAGCTCTATCTAGAGGAGCAGACTGCTTGCTTTCAGTGGTCAGAATTTCATTCATGTGCTTAATTTATTGTGGAAAAGTAAGTTATAGCAAATATCGACAGAGCAACATAATCATAGTCAAAGTGACCATTCAGTTGAAATAGTGGAGGGGTTTTTTTTAAATATATTTTGGCCCTTTGTTCATATTCAGATATACTTTTAAGGAACTCTCTGCAGCAGGAACATAAAGAGAGGCTCTGAAGTGCTGATGGATGGTCAGGCAATCTGTGGTTTATGACTTTTTGTCACCGTTTGTTTGGTAGAGGACTCGATCGCAGGACTCAGAAGCTTAGGGAGAAGATGAAGGGTTTATTTGTGATATTGCACCAGGTGAAGATATATAAATATATACAATGGGATAAGAAAACACAGGGCTCGAGGGAGTCCAAGGCTGAGGGAAAGGTCTGAGGCAGGCACCAACATTAGTTCTTCTTTACTCTGTCCGTGACTCACTCAAGCAGTCTGATCCAAAACGCTCACCGTCACTCACACACATCCACAGAGTTCAAAGCGACAGGGGACACAGGCAGGGGATCTGGGAAGCCTGTACACAGGGGAAAATACGTCAGGGAGAAACTCTGAGAAATCTCAAGGAAAAGATGCTCAAGTGGCTGGGCTACACTGACACTATTCAGTACAACGATCCAGCGAGGAAGCAGTCGCCTGCCATCTTAAGTAGTCTGCCAGGTAATCACTCACAATGAGAAGCCAGAGTAGGATTAGCATGAATGTCTGTGAAGGTTCTCAGTCATCCAGGTCATCGTAGTCAAAGGAGCTTGCAAAGAAAAGCGTCTGGACTTCTTTAAGTTGCTTGAAGACCTCTACATCGGAGAGACCAAACAGCCACTTCACAAGCGCATGGCACAACACAGAAGAGCCACCTCC
>NW_005188274.1:0-1344 GCF_000239375.1 Pundamilia nyererei
TTAGCACTTTTAATTCTTATTCTTATTTTTATATTTTTATGACAGTATGTTTGCACTGAAGCACCGCAGCAATTTCCTAATGTTGTAAACCTGCTCAACATCTGGCAATAAAACCCTTTCTGATTCTGATTCTGATTCTGATTTTTGAGCCGGGGTATTAAAATGATGAATTACATTCTTCCAGCTGAATTCCCTCCACGAGGGGGAGCTTGTTACCGACCACTGCTGCCTACAGATCCCATCCCATTCCTCTCCTGTTAGGGATAGATTACTCTCTGTTTCCCATCTTGCTTTAACATATCTTGTATCATGACCTCTTAGATTGGTCAGTGAACGATATCATTTGGAAATAATCTTTCGATAGGGTGCATCTCTATATGCATTCTCAAATATATAAATAATTTCTTCATTCCCAGTTGATAACTGGGGATGTTTTAGTTTTTTTATTCAGGAAGTCCCTCAGTTGCAAATATCTATAAAAATAATCTTGATTTTGCAACCCAAACTTTTTCTTGAGATCCTGGAAACTCATCACTTTTCCATCTTTCAACAAGATACTGTATGTGGTGAGGCCTTTATTAGCCCATGTTTTAAATGTCGAGTCGGTCTTACTAGGCAAAAAATCTGGTCCATATGCAAACCACCTAAGGAATCCGGCCCTTTGGATTAATTGATACTTTTTAAGTACTCTTTTCCATGTTTTTATTGAGCTTACTATCCAAGGGTTACCCGGGTCTTCCAGGTGTCGTAACTCTGAGGGATCTTGTATCAGTACCCCACCAAGGAAGTTACCTCCCAAGGAAAGTTCCACTTCCTTCCATCTTGAACAGTATCCAGGTTTACACCAGCCCACCAGATTTCTTATTTGGGTTGCCCTATAATAGTCATGTAGGCAAGGGAGGCCTAGTCCTCCTTTATCCTTTGAAAGCTGAAGTGTTTTAAACTTAACTCTTGGCTTTTTACTCGCCCATATAAATCTAGAGAGGATCCAATCCCATTCTGCAAAGTATCTATCAGGGTTTTCTATAGAAATTGTCAGGGTCCTGGGTCCCATGACCCAGCATGTTTAGTTCTTTGTGATTTTTGTATTATTGTACTTGTGTGAGTTATTCTATGGTTTCTAGTTTCGATCCCTTGCCCTTCATGTTTCTCTGTGTACCCTCTGTTCTGTGTAAGTCTGTGTCTGCATGTGTGAGTTTCCCTCTGTGTCTTTCGGTTCTTCTTTTAGTCCTCTACCTTATGGTTTGTCTCTGTGTTTCTTAGTTGCTGTCTCCACCGTGTCTCTATATCATACTTCCTGTTTTACTTTGAAGGTCCGTGTCTTATGTGAATGCGTCCTGCTTT
>NW_005188274.1:1990-7594 GCF_000239375.1 Pundamilia nyererei
TGACCATCTGTTAATATCTACCATAATATATTTTTTAAATGGGGAGTAGTTGATTTCTTCCAAACTGGTAATATCCATTGATAAGTTAATGCCCAAATATTTCTTTTTTTTTTTTTGTCCCAGCCTAGTTTGTATTTGTTGAGCAATTTTTTTTTTTTTTTTGCGGGGGGGCTTTAAAAAGTTACTAAGAACTTTCTGTAGGTTTTGATAAGTGAACCAAAACATCATCTGTGAACAAGGCCAATTTCTGCTCACTTCCAACAATATTAATCCCTTTTATTTTTATCATTCTGCCTAATCCTTTGAGCCAGCAGCTCTATAGAAATGGCAAATGAGAGTGGACTCAGGGGGCATCCCTGTCTTGCGGACCTTTCAAGCTTAAAAGCAACTGAAAGTTCACCGTTGGTCTTTATTTTTGCAGTTAGACTATTATACAAAGCCCTCAATATTGTAATGATGGATCTGATTACTTATTTTCAAAAGTAATTAATTACTTAGTTACTTTTTAAAAACACAATTTACAACCTGAACGGGTGATAAAGCGATAGATTTTTCAGCCCAATTCTACTATTTCTGCATAATCTATCATACAAAAATGTAATCAAATGGAAAAGTCTCTTTTTAAAACTTGTTTCATTAGTTTTAATCTTTTAACTTTTGCATCAAACAAAAATTAAATTATATGCAACATTCTCTGACTGGAAGAAATTTGTTTAACATTTAAACCTATTTTGTGCACATTCCAGCATATAAAATAAAAAAAAATTGTGTTTACGCTCAGTCTTTCAAATAGATGCAAGTAAAACACAGCAGAAAATAAATTAAATCAAAGACTAGCAGTCCTGTTGCTCCCTTTTCACCTGTAAAGCAGCGGTCAATGGAATAATCTGCAAATTTCTCTGTGATTTTTCCCATTGCATGGTAGCGCACTTGGTGCTTGCTTGGAAGTTTAGGGTTTTTTTCGCTGTAAAAATAAGTTTTCTTCCCACGAACAATGAACGCTAATGTTTTTGTCACTTTTCATGGAATCAAACTCAAAGTAAGGTCAGCACTACCACTCTTTAAATGCTGGATGCTCATACTCTCTCTTGCACTCGATATATTATCCATTGTTGATCTGCACACAGCTTGTAAGTGTCACAGAAATGGCTTATGTATACAGAAGTTTAATAGATGGTTCCAGCAGTTAAAATGTTCTTGCTTGTACATTTCTGTGGTCAATATTGTAAAGGTGTGTTTATCTTGTCACAAAGAACAAGTTTTGTTACACCGCTATTATTGCGAGGTTTGGGCGTGATAATATAGGCTGTGAGCCCACGTTTAATAATCACACTAAGGAGTTCAGCGAGCTATTGGCAAAGCCCTGTTTAGTCTACCAGCTGTACAAGGTATTTGTCATTTGCTATAACTGTATTGTAATATTGTGAATATTTGTAATGTACGGTGTTCTAATTATTTTATGTTTTAATTTAGAATCCGCAAGACTGTAAAGGTATTCTTCTAGGACCTCCGAAGTGGCAGGCGGCCACGAGGTAAGTTTTTGTTGTTAAAGCACAAGTGTTATTTCTGATAGATTGAAGCACTTAAAGCCTTTGAGTTTTATGTTTATAGTTTTCACGGCGTTCAATAAAAGCAGCGAAGCGCCCGTCTTGAAGAAGCCGTGCCTGTGTTGTCAATTCGGAGTTACAGTAAAAACTCGCCCTAGCCAGTGCCGGTGAGAAGCTAATTACGAAGACGGCAGCTGCAGAGAGTGACGGTGAAGTGGAGCGACACAAGAGGGCGCCATTGCATAAGCTCACCATTCTCAAGCAGCCAAGCACAGCAGCAGCAACGTTATACAACTGGAGTAAGGTGTAAATTGTTAAAGGACAGTGTTAAAGGTAGAATAAGAGTGGTTTAAGTCAAGTTTAAAGAGCCACAATAAGTTTCTATAACACATTTGTCAAAGTTTATTTCATTTCTACTGTACTGCAAGGTATGCTTTGTAGTTTGGTGAATAGTTCTGTGTGCTTGCTTAAGGTCAAAGTTTGAGTGAAGTTTACAAGAAAACGTGCACTTAAAGTATACAGTAATAGTAACCCCAAAGTAACTTAAGTCACAAATATAAGAAGTATTTGAACTCTGAACACAGTGCGCTCAATGACATTTAACTAGACTCCGAGATCGTTGACAAAGATCTCGAAGAGCACCATGCTGTACCACTTACCGAAGTGGAAGAAAATGATGATGAACAAATTACAGAACTACAGACTGTTTGTAAAAGTGAAAGAGTAAGAACACTAACAGAAAAGGGTAAAGAGCTTCAAGAGAAGAAACTCAAAGGCCTCCAACACAGATATGCCGTTGTTTTTGAAAAATGGAGATATGAAGCAAGATTGAGCAAAGTAATATTAAGAAATGAAGTTTCCGAGAGTGTTGATGAGCTCATTCAATCCAATGTAAATGTTGCCTGCAAAGATGTACAAATCATTTATGAACAAATATGGCAAATACAAACTCCTGATGCAGATGAAAGATGCAAAGTGGATACATGTACATCACTTTCCTCGTTCATTGTCAGAAGAGCTAAAAACCACTTACAAGGAGACCTTGCAGATGGTGATGAAGAGCCATGGCCAGATGTTGGGTCGTGCTTAGGATCTGAAAGTACTAAATCAAGATCAAGATCACGAAGGTCTAAAAGTGGTTCAAGCCAGTCATACTCACAAATCAATAGAAGCAGAGGCTGAGGCAGCTGTGTGTCAAGAAATATTAGCAGTAATGGAGGATCAAGAAAGGGAAGCAGCTGAACTAAAAAAGTTGGAACTTGAAAACTTAGAAAGGCAACAAGCAATGGAGGAGCAGCGCAGAAAGATTGAACGCTTGGAAGAGGTTAAAAAACTGAATGCTGCAAGAGCTAAAGTAAAGGTTTATGCAGAAGCTGAAAGTATTTCTGAAAGTCGTAGTTTAGTGCGCAGTACCAAAACTGACAGCGAAACCTCAGCAATCCCTGCTCCACCACAAGTTCCCTCTCAAGCGCCAAATACAACCCAAGCCCATAATGCCACAAGCCCTACATTTGTTCCACGTACTCCCACAGTCATAAACCAAGCCCAACAAAATCCTGGTGTGCAACCTAAGGGCACCACAGGCCAAGCAGTTAACGCATCAAGTCTGCCATTTATCCCTAAAGCAACACAAGCTGCCGCTTCAGCAACTCATCCACAGCCAAACTTGGATCTAGTCAGCATACTAGCAGATGCAATAAGTGCTAATCGTCTTCCAACTCTGGAACCTGCACTGTTCACTGGTGACCCTTTAAAGTTCAAGGACTGGCAGTTGTCATTTGAGACCTTGATTGAAAGAAAAAACATTCCAAAGAACGAAAAGCTCTATTATCTCAGGAAGTATCTTGGTGGACCCGCAAAGAGAGTGGTTGAAGGATTTCTCCTAGTGGGCACAGATGAAGCGTATGATGCAGCTTGGGAAGTGCGGGAAAGGTGCGTTGGAGATCTGTTCACTATAGGAAAATGCTTCAGAGACAAACTTCACAGTTTACTTTACTGCAAAAGAAATGGTCACACACTGGATAAATGCTTCAAATTCACGGAAAAATCAGTCCAGGATCGTATCAAGTTTGTACAAGCAGAAAGGTTCTGTTTTGGATGTTTAAAGGGGGGACATCATTGTAAGAAGTGTGATAAAAGGAACACGTGTGAAAAATGCCAGAAGAAGCATCCCACGTGTGTGCATGATGACAAGTTTGTAGAGCGTAGAAGGATAATGCCTGAAACGAATGATAACTCTCAAGACAAGGGCGAAGGAGATGAACCAGCAACCGCAATCACTAATAGAGTAACTCAAGTAACTTCGAGCACACTGACATCCACCATTCTACCGGTCTGGGTTTCGTCAAAAAAATCACCCAGACAGAAGTTCTAGTGTATGCCCTCCTCGATTCTCAGAGCGATACATCCTTTATCTTGGATGAAGTGGCCCAGGATCTCGACACAGATAAGAGTAAGGCTCATCTAAGACTATCGACCATGTCCGCCAAGTCAACAGTTATACCATGCGAGAAACTGGTAAATCTTCAAGTTAGAGGCTACAAGCAGGAAAAGAGAATTACATTGCCACTGGTCTATACAAGAGAGTTCATCCCTGTGAACAGATCACACATCCCGACGTCTGAAACTGCTTTGAATTGGCCTCACCTTGAAAAGGCTGGCAGATAGGTTACCTCCAATGCTTGAATGCAAAGTTGGTCTGCTTCTCGGCTATAACTGTCAGCAAGCCCTTCTTCCACGGGAAGTTATTGCAGGTGAGGAGAGTCAGCCTTACACACAGCTAACTGATCTCGGCTGGAGCATAGTTGGTTATACATTTCAAGTTCAAAATCACAATGATGATATTGGCATAAGCCACAGAATCATTGTTCGAGAAGTTACTCCTGCAGTACAACAAGCAGTTGAACTCAAGCAAGAAGTGCATTTTGTATGCAGAAGTGAAGGAAGTTGGTCCAGTTGATGTAATAAAGGCTTTGGGATCTGATTTCTCTGAGCATGCAACAGATGACAATCCAGTCTCTCAGGAAGACATTTTGTTCATGTCAAAGGTGACCAAAGGCATAAGGCAAAAGGAAAACTGTCACTATGAAGTCCCATTGCCATTCAAAACCGACAACCCAAATCTTCCAATCAACAAACAATGTGCTGAGCATAGACTGTCTTCGTTGGAACGTCGGCTCAGAAAAGATAAGAAATACTATGAAGATTACGTCAAGTTCATGGACAACATCATAGCCCGTGGAGAAGGTCCCAGAGCAAGAACTGGATAATGAGGCAGCATGGTATATACCGCACCATGGGGTCTACCACTCCCACAAACCTGAGAAAATACATGTGGTTTTTAATTGTTCGGCCTATTTCCAGGGGACATCTCTTAACGATCACCTTCTGACTGGACCAGATCTTACCAATGCACTGATTGGAGTGTTATGTCAATTCAGAAAGGGCCCCATCGCCATCATGTGGGATGTGGAGAGGATGTTCCACCAATTCCACGTCACCAAGGAGCATCAAGACTATTTGAGATTTCTTTGGTGGGACAAAGGCGATTTAAACTCTGAGCCTTCAGTGTACAGGATGAGAGTGCATATTGTTTCTCAAGGTAGAAACAGATTCAGCTTAAAAACCTTTCAATGGATCAGAAATCCCAGTTTGCAATTAATACAATACAAAATATTACATAGAGTGCACTATACTGGTCATAGGATGTTCAAGATGGGCTATACGCCTTCCAACAACTGCTCACACTGTCTAGCAAATACACTGGACAATTACATCCATGCTCTTTGTTTCTGTCCACCAGTTCAGAAGTTTTGGCGTGAGATATGTGAAGACTCATCAAAGTGTCTGACAGCACCTCTGTTCTCGTATTGTGGTGTCGACTGTTTTGGTTCATTCATGGTAAAGGAAGGAAGAAAGGAAGTCAAAAGGTATGGACTATTGTTCACGTGTTTATGTTCACGAGTTGTGCACACTGAAACGCTAGACAGATGCCTTCATGAACGCTCTTCAAGTTCTGATAGCCGTAAGAGGTCCTGTCCAGCAATTAAGATGTGAC
>NW_005188274.1:7984-9746 GCF_000239375.1 Pundamilia nyererei
GCACTCCGAATCTGAATAAAAGAACAAAGAAAATTTTAATATATTACAACAAAACTAATGTAGCACCGGGGGATAACCCAACTGCAGGACCACACTGGTGATCTGCAGCTAGAAAAAGGGCCTCCCACCAGTGGCGTAACAAAAATCCAAACTACAAATCAAAACAACAGAAAAACAACATACAATCTGGATAAAACGTTAAAATCTGGAGCAAACGGAATCGCCATGTTGCTCCAACTTGCCGCCTGCCCAACTATAAGTTAATCATCCGGTCAATTAATATGTACGCCAGCTGATTCCCATAACCGGCATGCATATGGTCGCTGTCCATGCCGATGTCCACTTTAAAAAGCTGGCAGCAGCAGGAAGAGAAACCTCGCAACGGGAACAGACGGTAAAAGCAAAGCAAAGCAGCAGCACTTCAGGTAGCGTAGCGTTGCGTAAAACTAAGGCCCACACTTCCTGCAAAGCATAATAAGTAATTACTATAAAAGAACAATAAAAGGCAGAGATTTTAACAAAATTGAATTACGTACCAAGTAAACCGCGTCATGAAACATGAGCAGAGTGGCTCATAGGAGGCTTCTACAGCTATGACCTAAAAACAATATCTGTTTACCAACAAGTAAGGTAATGTACACACTACAATGAGTAAACACCTACCAGCCGCGATGGAGGCTTCAGAATGATCTCTGCAACACCAAAGGGAAGTCAGGTGACCAAAAAGGAGATCACAGGTAAGCGATCCAGGAATGCTCAAATGGCCACTATTTATACTAGCGCCCCCTAATGCGCCAGGCTGAAAGTGGGTTGAACCAAGGAATAACATTCATCCTGCCACATGACCAAGGGACAAACTTTATGGGCGCCAAAAGAGAATTTTTGGAGCTAATAAAGGATATGGATCAAGAACCACAAAGAGCTATTGGTTGTGAATTTGTGGTGAACGTTCCGGCAGCTAGCCACATGGGGGGCATCTGGGAATGTCAAATTCAAACAGTACGAAGTGTACTGACAGCGATGCTGGACAAGTTCTGAAACAGACTTGATACAGCTAGTCTAAGAACACTGCTTTACGAGACAATGGCCATCATTAACAGCAGACCTTGTTGAGTATCTCAACAATCCCTTGGGACCAGAGCCATTAACTCCCAATCACATATTAACGATGAAATCTTCAGTTATTGTTCCACCTCCAGGAGAGTTTTGCAGAGAGGATTTGTACTTGAACAAAAGATAGAAGAGAGTACAATTTCTAGCAAATGAGTTTTGGCAAAGGTGGAGGCGAGAGTATCTGTTAAATTTCCAGCGGCGACAGAAATGGCAGAACGTCTCACGAAACCTGCGAGTAAATGACATTGTGATACTGCAGGATGATAATGCTCCAAGATGTAAATGGAAACTTGCTCTAATAGTAGAGGCTATAGAGAGCCCAGATGGCAAGGTTCAAAAGGTGAAGCTCAAGACCAGCGAAACTACCTTTGACAGGGGAAAAGCACTGACAAGGCTGATATATCTGGAAAGACCTATTCACAAGGTAGTGACTTTACTGGAGACTGACATGGAAAGTGAACCAGACTTTAATGTTGACACATTAGAAAGTCACATTGCAAACAATGAGTGATTTTGGTGGGAGTGTAAGTGTCACAGAAATGGCTTATGCATAAAGAAGTTTAATAGATGGTTCCAGCAGTTAAAATGTTCTTGCTTGTACATTTCTGTGGTCAATATTGTAAAGGTGTGTTTATCTTGTCACAAAGAA
>NW_005188274.1:35340-52768 GCF_000239375.1 Pundamilia nyererei
CCTTATGGTTCCAAGCGCTGTCACCAATCTTTGCATTTTGTTATTATCTCATGACACTTGTTTAATCAGCTACCATCTCTCCTATGGACTTTTTAATGTCTACAGTCTCAGATCAACACAGCCCTGCCTTCCAGCACTATCAGCAGCAGGAGCAGCAGAAACACCTCAACAGCAACATTGTACCCATCAGGTAAAGCATCGGCTACGTTTGCTTTGCCTTGTCGCCACCTCACAACAGTCATATAGTATGATGCGATCCTATATTAGATTCTTTATGAATGTGTGTTGTTGTTATTCAGCCTGGTTCAATGTGCCCCTTTTTAACTTCCCTGTTTTAAAGAAGAAAAAATATAATGTATGTGCCGTGAAATCATAAGAGACAGTTGGAAGCTGAATTTAATGTGCAGCCTTTGAGTGAAGCTGTGAGAGCACTAACTCAGAGCTTTCCTCGGCCACTTTGGCTGTGAGATCACCATTTGGGTTAAACAACAATCTATAGTAATGTTTTGCACTGTTTCTTTATGTACAACATTTCGGCAAAGACCCAAACTATGTACGAACTGGGATTTTCCTGTGGACTACAGATTCTCCTGAAGTCACTTTTAAGTCGGCAGACCAGATGCAGAGGCAAGGGCTTGAAGGAAATGCATTATTCTAATTGGATTCCAGCTGTTGGTTATCTAACTCCTTCTTGAAATATTTGTTGCCTGTTTGGACAAATATTTGTGGGTTTTGAAGAATCCTGTATTTGTGTGATTGAAAACACAATGCAATCTTTTGTACAGGCTGTGGGTAAAACGGTGTGTTGAGTCCAGACTCGGACGCACTAAGCAGATGAAACGTCAGCACTTCCTGTGACGATGAATAAGATGTTTGATATTCTTGAAAGTTTCCTTACTTGTTCTTTTTCATTTCCCAGAAAGAAACTGTCCACTGGAATTTCTTATGTTTATTTAATGTATTGATTTATTGTGCATGAGTGTATTGTGTTTTTGTTCCATGTATTTTGGCACAGATTTATGGTTGTATTTTCACATCTGTTGTTTCAAAGAAAAGGTTTGGGTCTCCAAAACCTAGAAATTCTACTTTTCATTTTGTAAAAAAAGAAAAACAATTGTACAAAGTTTTGTTAGGCGTGTGACAGATCATTTTTCGCTCTCTCTAATGTAACAAATGGAAAGTTCTCTTAACCTCAGCATACCTGTTTTCATTGGCACAGACTGAAGCCTATCAGAGGAGGAGACTTGGCTGATTTCCACATTGAAATTCTACCTTCTGTACAAGCACTGTGGGAGTGGCGTTGAGGCAAAGATAATCTGGCAAATGATCAAGAATCTCAAGTGTCAACAAACCAGTTTTTTCTTAGTTGAGCAGAGCTGATGGCAGTGAAACACTGAAGACATTTCTGATTTCGCTTTGTGATGTCGGAGGAGAAGCTGAAGTCCAGACAACACCAGAGGGTAAGTTGACTTGCTGCAATCCAGATCACAATCAGGCAGAAAGAAGCAGGTTTTGTTGTTGTTTTTATTGCGTGTTTTACTGAGGCTGGATTATCAGCAAAACACACCTGGGGCCGAGAAGCTCTGACCTCACGAGTAAGTGTCAGGTATTTTTGGATAATCTGTCAGTACAAATCTACAATGTTGTAGTATGTGAATATCATGTGTGTCAAGGAAAAGCAATAGAGAGAAAAACACGTATAAAACTGGCACACTGCATTGTGTGAGAAATGACCTGATGCAGAGCCCCGTACAACAAAGCACTTTTAACAACCCAGGGTTTGTTTTCCTTATCACGCCTCACTGACTGTAACTTATCCTCATGTGTTACATGACTTTGGATTCCAGCTCAATACACCAGCTGAGGGCTATGAGTCCATTCACAATACAGAGACAGTGTTGGCAGCAGGTTCCCTGTTTCTGTATATTAAGTGGACAACAAACAGGAAAAGATGTGAGAAATAAAGCTCATCTTAAAAATCTGTTTTTCTTGTTAGTTTTTATCAGTTAAAGATAAAAACTTCAGGCTTGTTTTCAAAAATTCAGGTCTTATCTTTGCACTAAGATCTTTAAGAACAGTGATGCTATTTTCCAAACATTGATTAGTTGGGACCTGTGTAGGTGTAGCTTGGACTTGCTCAGGCTGCACAAGAGACTACTCAAATCAAAAGCAGGGGCTGACCTCTCCAGACAGAACCCCACTATATCTCTGCATGAAAAATCTCCAGACTCGAGCTTTAATTTGGTTATTCTTCCTTATGAAACAAGTAGTTGTTTGGTCTTTAAGTGTTAGGAAATAGTAAAGAAGATCAGTCAAAGTTGTGAACAGCTGTCAGGCTTGGATTGGATTTCAAAGGTGTGTGTGTGGTGTGTGTTGTGCTTTCTTTTTTTCAGTTTTCTTTTGCTTGAAAAACATTCATGTGAAAATAGTCACCCCGTATGCTTTTCCGAAATCACAGTGAGCAAGATCCACACGTTCAAAATACCCTCATAAAAAATGCTTGTTAACCAGAGGTCATACATAACCAATACCTAGTTGGTAATATAATACGTTATAAAATACACCTTTTAAAAAGTAGACAGAATATGTTGAATTGTTCATCATTTTTTATGCGTGTCATGTGTGTCGGAATGAGATCTCAGATTACTAGTAGAACAAAGTGCGCCCAATATTCGGATCGGTGCACTACATGGTGACAGTATCTTCTTATCTTTCTAATCCCCACATCTGGCTTCACAGCACAGACTTCTGCTTGATCAGCTCTGTTTTTATATTTAACTCAGCCTGGAGTGGACTAAATGCAACATTACAGCAGTTTAGAAAATATTCCCCACCAAGTTGACCCATCGTGCATGTTTTAAGTTACTATTGTTTATTTCTTCAAAACTAAAGTCAGTCAGGGCTGACATTTTCTTTCCCACACAGAACGATGGACACTGGAACACCTGCAAATGTTTCCTTAAGCCTTTTATGTGCATTGTGGAATATATGTAAAAAGTGCTTTAGAGTGTAAAATTTCAAACAGTAGAGGATACGATTACTAAAGCTGGACAAACACAGAGAATTCACATAGTCTGAATGACAAAGGAAAAGAAGCTAGGCGTGTTTATTTGTTTAGTGCTTTTTATGTGTTACGTGAGCCATGGTGGAGAAAGAGCTCCGTTTGCTTGAGTAACCAAACACAGTACAACAAAGTGCAGGCATGCAAAGTACTGGCCTGTAGATAAGAATCAATAAAATGTGCTTCAAGTGTTACAGTGTAAGCATCTTTGTTGATAATGTAAAGTGATTAATATTATTACCGTAATAAAAATATAAGGGCAATAAATAAGTGGCATTGCAAGTCTACAAAACGTTTGGGGTTTTTGTTTAGAAGCAATTTAAAGGATGTTGTTGATGACTTAAGCTTTTATATTTAACCCTTAAACAACCAGAAGGACCGACCTGATGATCTAAGACCATTTGAGCAATAGTGGTGTAACAGAAATGCTAGCATGTATAGAGGGATTCAGTCTGAGAGCTGGGTTTTGTTAATAACTAAACCAGTGGTTTGTGTTTTTGACACATTTTAGTTCATAATTCATCTCATTATTAAATTGAACCAATGTTAGAAGACTTCTCAAACACAAGAGGAAACTGTTGGCATAACTTCAAACAGTATTTACACAAATGTGTACATATCTGATTTAACAATCAGGGGGGGTCATATGATGGTTGGGTTTTTCTTTGTATGTATTGTAGGGTCCACCTTACAATATAAAGCACCTTGTGGTGACTGATGTTGAGATTGGTACGCTGACAAACCAGAGTAAACGAGAAGCTGTTCTTAGAAGTTTCTGCATGAATGCATCGCTTAAAACGTTGGCGCTCAGGTTCACTGTACAAATGTTAAAAAAGGAAACCAGCCTCTTAATTGTTAAATCCTCTGCACCGGGTTAATGTGTTCTTGTGTGGCATGTTTGCATGACATCATCCAGGAAGGTAAAGAAAAAAAAAAACCCTCCTGAGTCTGTTATTGTAAGATTGAGAGTAGTGAAGTCTTTGTGTTACTATTTATAGAGATGTGACTCAATACCAGTTCAGTTTAAGCACACAGACTTACAAACTGTGTAAGCAAGTGATAAAAGATTTTTTTTAAATTGTTGTTATTAAAATGTTATTATCATTAAAATATAAAATATTATTAGTATTAAATATTCAAATATTATTATAAAATATTAAGCGCTACAGGAAATAGATAAACAAAAGACAACTTTTTTTTTTTAAGTTGAAATTGTTTATATGAACAGGTAATGGGACATTTTGCACGTATCCACATACTGAGGAGGCAGTGACCCAATGATATTATGTGATTAACATCAGTGCAGATCATATGCTTGTAATGACGTGTTTCCACGCTGTGGTATTGTTACTGATTTAAATCATCCGCCTGGCCCTCTGCCAGCGAGCCACAGTTTTACTGAATGCACCTTTGTTCGTCTCGCTGATCTCGTTCAGGTTTTCTGGTCGTGCCAAAATGAGGCCCTGTGATGGATGCCATCTTGGAAGCATCACAGATCAGCACATACCAGAGACTGGAGCGACCAGCTGCTCTAGTTTCACAGAGCGCCTCATCAGTGCAGACTTCAGCCATCACCACAAACCTACAAAGTGAGACCCATGTAACAACTTAATGTTACTGTAACAAGCTTATTGTTTCATGTGTTCTTCCTTAAGGGTGTCTTTATTCAGAGATGGTATCAGGGTAGCTTTGCATGATTCACAGCTCATTATAATCCTTATTTATCTTATAATGGATTTTTGTGTAAATACCAACCAGTCATGTGAATAAATACAATAATTGTTGAAGTGTGTTTGGCATATGAATTCAGATTTACATTTTCTAGCACTTTTTCACTCACTATGTTCATCTTTCAAATCTCCAACTGTTTACACATTGACGCATGGCTGCCGTAAAAGAAATTATAATTTTAAAGAAATGAGGCACACTTCTTCTTTACTTGGCCCGCAGCTACACTGCATTTGTCTCTTTAAACCGAACTGACAGACTGACCCTGTCTTTCAGTGATGACCTGCAGATGGATGCGGTGGAGTTTTCCACGATTCTTTATCTGCTGATGAATCACAACCTAGACCTGATAAACTTTAACTTGGAGAATAAAATCGTCAAGTAAGCTTGATTACCCATAAATACGCAGTGAACAGCAGCTCCTATGCTTAAAGCCCTGTCTCTGAGAGTTTCCTGATTATCTTCGATCTGACTGTACTCCTCTTTGATTGTCTCCCTGGTCTCGATGCTTTCACGTGGCTTCAATGTGCCCCGTTTGTGTATAAAATCTCGTCTTCCCTCACCTATTGTTAGATCATCTGTTTGTTCTCTCTCTGCGTCTACCTCAAATCACCTTATTTGGCCTGCATCTGCATCCTCCCTTTAAGTCCTCTCTCTTACTGTAATATTAAAAACTAGAAGCAGGGGAAAACAGCTGGCCCAACATGTGCACTACTCTTGTACAACCTGACATCCAAACTGTATGAAATGAAAAAAGTAAAACGTTTTGGGTTTTTTGTTTTTGTTTTTTTTGGCCTATGCGTTGTTTACACACAAACATTTAGCAGAGATATTCACATTTGAATTAAAGAAACTGCTTCCGGTGCCTCAGCAAGTAGCTCAGCATGTTTGATTCAGCAGTTACCCCAAGGCTGGAACTGACCCACAGACTGTTTGCTTGCAAGTGAATTTGTTAACCACTACACCCGACGGACATTTACAAACTAATTTTTTAAACTTTGTCTCCACTATAAATCACAAATGATCTGCCACTACATAACTACGCTGCATACATATTAATACATCTGAACTTTTATTACTTCACATGCCTTCATTCTGTGTTTTACTCAGGATAAGATTTTATGTTAGTCATCTGCCTCCATTTCACCCTTTCTTTACCATCCTCGTTTGTCACACCAGCCCACTGTCCTCCTTTACGACCTTCATCCATGAGGTGTTACTCCTTTCCTGGCAGCTCCATCTTCAGCATGCTTTGGCCAGTATATTCACTTTCCATCTTCTGCACATGTGCAAACCATCTCAGCCCTGCCTCTCTAATTTTTTTTTCTGTTTCGCACTCATTTTTAATCCTGTCCATCCTCTTGCCTTTTTGTTAGTATCACCATCTGTAAAAGACGCATCATAGCAGACCGTACTAACATCTTGTAAACCTTCCCTTGCACTGTTGCTGCTTCCTTATTTTACAAATGAGCCCTAACACTCATCTCCACTTGCTTCACCCTCCCCACGCTCTCTTCTGCACCTCTCTTGTTCATTGTTTGATGCTTTGAATGTTTGACTCCAGGTATTTACTCATCCACTTTCAATATCCTTGCTCCATGCATCATCAACTTTCTACCTTGCTCCCCTCTGTCACTTGACTTTTATTATTTTTAATATTTCACAATAGCAATCACATATTAGCCATCTTTACTTTTATTTCTACTTCTGCAAGTGAGATGAGCTGATGGTTTGTGTTTTTGTAGCCTTGCACTGTTGAGAGTTCATAAACACTTGGCTTTTTTTTTTTTTTTTTAGAAATGCTTGCGTGAGAACCAACAGTAAAGGACTGGACGTAAAATTCTAGACTCCACCCTCAGCATTAAAGTAAGATACCTTTTCTTTGATCAGTTTTTACCCTATTCCTTATACCATCAAGTTATACTCATCCTTTTCTCTGGTGACACATGGATAATGGAAGTATATTCCACAGGTCATGACATTATCAGCTGGAGAATAGTCACGAATCCTAGAAAGGTGTTCCCTCGATGGAAAACCTTGGATCCAAAATGAAGTTATTGGACCACAATTCTTCCAACTAACCTGCCTTGAAGTCATGTTAATGATTCAAAGCTCTTCAAACTTTGAAGATCATTATTTAAATCACGTCAGAAAGTGAGGACTGCTGTTGAACCTTATTTTCCAAGGTGCCTTCAGAGCAGATGGATTGATTTAGCACAGCTTTTATGCTGGACCACAACCCAAACTCAGCTGAAACAGTTCAAATTTAACTGTGGGATTCTCTCTTCTGCATATGTCCTAAGGTGTAAGTCATTGCTACACCTTACAGTACGAATGGCATCCCGGTGTGTTATGTAGCATTGTATAGTCTCAACATTAAAGCTTTTTAAGGGTCTGTACAGATACAACTGGAATCAAGTGTAGGTAACTTCTAGTTTGCTAAAGCCCCCATGTTAACAATTTGTATTGTAGTTATGACTTCTGTCACATATGTAAAGAGCAACAGAGAGAGAGAGTGTGCCGGTGAAAATCTGGGACATCTCTTCCCCGAAAAGCACCAGCTGTGCTTGTAGTCGACTGGTTTTGTCTTCACTTTACACTTTTGCTCATGTTAACAGATTCCACAAACATTTAAACAAACCTGGGGGGCGGGGGTGGGTTATTTCCATTAACAGCCGGCTGCTGTTGGTTTTCTCAAAAACAAGGGACTTTGTTGGGGATGACTTCCAGTGGTCGAATAATCCGCATTTTTTGCCAGAGAAAAACCTGTTTTTGTTTATACTTCATTTGGAATTAATTTCCAATAAGAAAAATGTTTCCTTCCATATTTTTACCTTTTTGTTTCACTGATGTGATTATTTTTCTTCATTAAGTTGTTTTTCCAGTGAAAAATATCCATTAACTTATACACACACACACACACACACGATACCGGTGTTTGCTTACCACAGGAGTGCACAAAGCAAGTTTGGCATAGCCAGTGTGATAGGTGGCTCAAAATAAGCTAAAACCGTTTAGTTCTAAAATGTAAAAAGTTGAACTAATAGACGCTTTCAGCTGCTCCTCTATTTCCACAGAAGTCCCAAAACAGATGGATCCACATCACTTGGCACAGAATTTATGATGCAACCTCCCATTTGTCTGAGCTTAAAGTCCACAAACCTGGCCTAATGTTTCATTCACTATGACCTGAAATGAGCAAATCAGCCCACGAACTCACCAGGAAACAATTTAAAGAGGTCCAGGCAGACAGATATTTACACAGGAGCTTAAATCTTTTTTGCAACCATAACTATCGCCCCCTGGTGGCCAGCGAGAAAAAAAAATAGGTTTAGGGCACTTTGTATTGGCTTCACCTTTCAGACCTGGAGTTTGAAAAGAGACTAAAGAGGACATTTGAAACACCAGCTGAGTCTCCATCAGCACATAAAGAAACTATTGATTGCCCCCACTTCAGTCAGAGACGTCACAGAGAAGCATGCAGTGAAAGGAAACACTGCAAATACCTGAACTCTGTTACTCACATCAATTCAGGTGTTAATCTATTTGTTTTGTGAAATTACATACAATTCCTTATGATCTTGGGGGATAAACATCCTACAAGTAAAGTAATATTTTTTTTCTCATTTGTGCTCTGTTAGCTGAAATTCCAGCAATAAACACATTTAGCAGCTAATCGGCAGTAATGAAAAGATGAAAGTGTTGCACTCGACATTAATGTGGCCTTGTGGCACACCCGTATGCTGCCACCATCTTTACATCATCAAACACTTCAAAACTAATGCTGGGCACAAAATTTCAACTGTGGAAATCTAACGCGCAGATTTTGTATCTGGAAAAGTATCGACTGAACTGAAGAAATTATTGACGGTGGGACTGAGTATGTGTGCTGTGCATCACAATGTTTTGTTCAATTTTGTTAACACCAGTGAGGTTTTTCTTGTAGTGTTTTTTTTAAAAACTTTTTTTTAACTCTTTCTCTCATTAAGTTGAAATTTGTCATTTTTTTAAACCTGAGTAAGCTATGAGAGCAGTTGTATGAGCTGTAGTTTATGTTTTCTGTTATTCAACTGAATGAAACAGCATAAAGAGTTTTTGAATAAAGTGAGACATGTTTTCAACAGTAGATGAGTCGATGTGGGCTTTTAACTGGACTGCTAGGATGAGTCAGGATGTTGGGTTAAATTTGATTTGGAAAATAACTAAAGCTGTCAAACAAATGTAAAGGAGTAAAAAATACTGAATTTTCTGCAATAAATCTTTTAAAATAACAGCTGTAAAAAGACTATAATCTTAAAATGTGAGTTTATGGTTCACCATAATCCAGTTTGCATTTGTTCCAGGTTTGCTGTACTGCAACCTTAGAGATCATCATGACTACATTTGACTTGATTCACAGAAAGTCTTAGTGAAGGAGGATTTACACCTTTCTTCAACAGGAAGAGGAAATATGTGCAGGCACCAACTACTGACAATGTGACACATTTAATCTCACTTTATAGGATTTCTGTTCCTTTTTCTGTCAAAGACAGAATTATCGATGAACATAATTTAGATAGACGTGTTTGGCAGTTAGCCTCCGATGGTCTGTCTGCGCAGAACGGACCCCAGCTGTGAAAGGGATTAGAGTAGGACCACTAAGAGCCTAGATCCTGATGGTGGAGACGAAGGTGGTTTATATGGAGCCTGAGTGAAGAGGGGCAAAGAAGAGGAGGGGGTGGGTTGCACAAAGGCGTCTGTAAAGGCCAATGGCAGATGCAAGGTTAGATTTAAAGTATGGGGCATGACTGCTGATTGGTCTGGTGAAGGCGGAACTAGACCAGTGATAACACAAAGAGTTTGACAGTGTGGGAAAGTCAGAGTGATAAAGCTTAGATTTAGCTGGCAGCACACTCCAGGCCTCAAGGGTCAATGACCTGCAGGTTTTAGATCTCACCCTGGGTCAACACACCTGATTCAAATGATTGTTTCATTACCAGGCCTCTGGAGAACTTCAAGAAATATTGAGAAGGTCATTTAGCCATTTAAATCAGCTGTGCTGGATCAAAGATACATCTAAAACCTGCAGGACACCGGCCCTTGAGGCCAGGTTTTGGACACCCCTGGCATAGATCTTGGTTATGGAAATTCATTTATTTATTTATTTATCTTCACACCACATTATGGCTTTATAAGTTCTACTCTGAGTTCTAGTAAATTTTATTTCACCATCAGTTATTTCATAATTTATGGACTTGAATCTTGCTTTAACTTTGGATTGAACTCTTTTATCTAAGACACAAAAAATGTTTACTGTATGTCAATAGACACCAATAAAACATGCATGAGACAGAGTTGGTTTTCAAACCTTTTTCCATCACTTGTCTGTCAGGCTCCTGTTTACAGATCAAAAAGACGAGAAAAAGGCCAAACCTCCTCAACCTGGTGAAACCAAACTACAGATGCTGGACCCAGGGCGGATTAGGACTACATGTTTGATATGGATACATATCAAACATTCACAAGGTTTTCACTGTTAACCGTGCTAATTTCAGTTACTGCATCAAAAGCCCCAATGCACTAATCAATGGAGAATTTTGGATTGACCTCGAGGCGAACCAGACTGCATGAGACACGTTTATAGAGCAAAACTTTGTCATCTCTGCTATATACAGTACAGATATATATAGAGATGAGACGACGAGGCTCCAGTTCCATTCAGTGCAAAAAGAACAACAATTAATATAGGAAGAGTAGGAATAAATATACAATACAAGACTATGGTAAGGGGAGTAAATATACACTTTGAGGAAAAAAAAAAAGGTTAATTTCAGTCTAACTTTACAATTTAGAATTGCGATTTAAAGTGCCCTTGAAGTGGTTTAAAATGACCAACGTAGCAGCTTTACAGTTTACAGTATGAGTGATTTAAAGTGACCTTGAGTGAAATAAAGTCACCAACATAAGCAGGATTGAGTGTAGGATTGTAGGATGGCGCTAATGGCTGTAACGATAATATAAGATTATTTCTTTATTTTTCACACCGAAACATTTAATAAGACAAACTTTAAAGTTAACTAAATATAGCTAACAGTTAAACATTCGCTAGATTTAACAGCTGGAGCACAAGATAAAAATGCATTGAATACAAACTAACATGTGGGCAAGGTTACATGAAACGAACTGAGCCTAAATTAGAAACCAAAACTAAAAGATTAAATGATTTGAATTAACTGAAAAAGAAAAAAAATGAGTCAGGAAATTAGTCTCAGTGCTGCCATATTTATCAAAATAAAATATCGAATGGCTTCAGGTTAGATTCGATTATTTGTAGGTACATTTGGTTTCCACTGAGCAACTCATCCATCTTAAAATGAAAAACTTTCATTAATCTTTGGTTCTCTTCCACAACATGTTTATGTCTCTTCTTCATCCCAGCTCCCTTCATAAAAGGGACTTTTTCCTTCCCACTGTGGCCAAAGCTCTTGCTCAAAGGGAGTAAACTGATTGCTGGGACAAAGGCTTTTACTTCTGCGGGCCGCCACTGTAAATAAGTATTACACAGAAGTACAGCCCAGGTCTAGTTCAAATTTAAAATTATACTGGTCCCATGGTTAGTCATGTATGCCACAGCTCAGAACACGAGGGCCTCTGACTACCACCTGGTCCAAATAGCACTAAACCCATATGGCACCTCCTGTTGGTGGTGAATGTCTGTAGTTTTTAATGGTTGCCACTTATTAAATACAAAGTGTATCACTGCCAGTCCAAAGGTCATAGCTATGTCATAAGAACCAGGTGTGACATTAGCTGACTCTTTACAGGGGTAAACAGTCAGAACTATGTGGAGCCTGATCAGGAAGAGGTTCTTTCTGTCTGTTCAGATTTGTTGTGATCCAATGGCAGCAAAGATTTTAGTCCTGCATGATCATGCAAATGTTTGGTCAGAGCAGATAATGAAGTGAACGGTTTTGCACATTGGTCACACTGAAATAGCTTATTTGCAGCGTGCGATCGTTTGTGTTTGGAGTATGAACTGAGATTCTTGAAGCTCTTGTCACACTGGTCACAGCTGAAGTTTCCTTCAATGTGTGTACGTTCATGATCATTACGAGTATTTGCACGAGAGAAGCTTCTGTCACAGTGTCTGCACTTGTATGGTTTCTCTCCTGTGTGGACTCGTTTATGAGCTTTAAGCTCACCTGCAGTGGTAAAGGATGACCCACACTGGTCACAGAGGTTCATTTTAATGCCACTGTGAATAAGTTCATGGCGCTTTAATTCGCCTGCTGTGGGGAAGCCTTTCCCACATTCTTTGCAGTACTTGAGTTTGTGTCCAGTGTGTCTACGTAGATGTATTTTTGGGCTCCTTTGCCAATTGAAAGTTTTTCCACAAATGTCACAATGAAACGCTTTCCCACCACCACAGTGATGACAGGGTTGAGAACTGGATCCATCTGTGTCGCTCTGCTTCTAAACAAAGACACAAACACAGTCAGAGTCAGAGAATTTCTTCAAAATCTTTTTCCTGAAGGTTGCCTGAAATTAAGAGAATCTCTGCCAATGTCCAGTTACATTTTACTATGTCAGTGATAACTAAAAAGTAAAATATAGTTATTGTAGGTATACCAAAAAGAATACAACAATAACACTCATGTACTTTCAACTACTGCGTTCACACCGAACACATTAGAAGCGACCAGAGCTTCAGGTTAACATGTAAAGTCAATGGAGGAGCGTGATGAAGCGCGACTGGGGGTCACGTGAAACTTCAGAAGCAGATTTGCGTCGCAAAAAACACTTTTCTGCCTGATTCGCGCAAACAAGTAGCCTGACTGATGCGTTTGAAGCGCAAAGTAAAATATGCACTGCAGTTTGTGTGGTGCATTTTGTGCATTCCCGCTTATTGCGTCTACCGCTTGAGTTGGAAAAATCTGAACTCCAGCGTCAAGTCGCGCCGCGATAACCAATCAGGAGCCTCCAGGGCAGAAACAATGTTCTTATTTTTCTCCTCCTTCTCCCTGAGGCTCTTCCACTTTAAGCTGGGCCTTTTTTATTCCTGTCTCTCTGTAAATAGTTATATTTTATATATTCATGTTTAATGTTTTTCAGTTTGAGCATCTTAATATTGTCTCAAATAAATTTTTGTAATGACTAATGTGTAAAGCGTCCTTTACGCCGCTGCTCTGCTCTCCACAGTGAATAGAGAAGGGAGACCCTCTCTCTCAAACGCTAGATCGACAGCTGCCATCTTGCAAACATACCGTCTGGCACTACTTCCTCCCACATTTCCGTTTCACGGGCGTGAAAATTGCATATTTTAAAGCCTGACCGGTTCGCTTTGGACGTGCTTCGAGGTGCGAATGTGCACACGACCAGTGAATGCACCATTACTCTAAAATTGTCACTTGAAATAACAAACTTAAGGTTTCTTTGCAATATTAATCTAATATTTTTACAATTATGTAGCAATTTAGTGTTACACTTTTATTTTCTTTATATTTCACCACTTTATCATCATTGGACAATGTCTTCGATTAGATTAGGTGGCACTCATGGGGATCTTTTTATGATTGACATTTTTTATATGACCTCGTACAGAAGCTGAAGCGGAAAACTTGATCTCTGACAGTGGTTGAAATTCCCTCATAGTAAATCCCTCAGGTGCGTCAAAGATAACTAAAATGTGTTTTGAACGGAGACAGAAGAATTTGTGCCTCAAAAGTTTAGGTGTGGACAGTTTCTAAGGCCCACTTACCAGCTGTAATGGAAGTGTTATGAAAACATTAATGTTAACAACCAGCAGTGGCATCACAGCCAAACAGCCTACTTGAGAGTAGACTTTTTAGTTGTGGTTGTTTTTTAAGTCTTATATCTTTATAATGACACTACAATTCTTTTTATTCTATGTAGACCAGACAGAAAATGAGTAACTCTAAACTCACATACAGCCACATTTTCACAGAAATAATCTTTTAATACCATGAAAGTGCCATTAGATAATACAGTTACATAAAGGTTTATTTTTTTGACCTAATCATGAAAGAAACAAAACAAAAAATGATATTGAAATGTGATGAATCTCCTGTACATACAGCATAGTTGCTAATATTGTAACAAATTTAATAAGCAGAGTTGTTCAAACACTAAAACTACAAGATAAAAATGTAAACACATACCTCGCAGTAACTGCACTTGTAGAGTTTCTTCCTGGTGTGGATCTGTTGGTGCGCTTTGAGGGAACTTGGATCTTTAAAAGCCTTATCGCACACGTCACATTTATAAGGTCTCTCTCCAGTGTGAGTGAATTTGTGGATTTTTAAGTCTCTGTTTGTCATAAACACTTTTCCACACTGTTCACAGTAGTAAACATCCTCTTTGGTGTGAATGCGTAGGTGTGCATTTCGGTGCCCTACTTGGCTGAAGGTTTTTCCACAAACCTCACAGCTGTATGCCTTAATTCCAGAGTGGGCAACTTGATGAGTCCATAAGCCGCTACGGTGAGCAAAGACTTTACCACACTGATCACAGCTGTACTGTTTAACGCCACTGTGGATACGTTTGTGCTCTTCCAACCCTTCTTTCCGAGAGAAACACTTCCCACACTGATTGCAAGTATGTTCTTTAACTCCACTATGAATGAGCTGGTGTCTTTTTAAACTTCCAGGCTGTCTAAAAGACTTTCCACACAAGTCACAGCTAAACGGTCTCTCTCCAGTGTGAATGACTTGATGTTTTTTTAATGAGACCTTCCAGGTAAAACCTTTCCCACAATCGTCACAGGTGTATGTTTTCTCTCCCTTTCTTCGTTGAGGTTTGTCGGCCTCCTGAGAGCGCCGACTTCTCGCTCCATGTTGGTCCTGCAGTGACAGAGATACAAACAGAGGCAGTGAGTGAAATGCAGTCGTGGAACAAACTCAACCTTCAAACTTCCTCCATTAACACGAGCTTTAAACCTGATGTTGAATCATGGCAGTTGCCAAATACCTTGTGGATTACCCCAACCTTCTGGTGACAGGAGCATACTTTACTATCAATTATTCATTTTTCCATAACTTAACCATTAGAATATCTGTAAATGGCTATACCTAGTGTTTAGATTGAGATATTAATTAAAACTATACCAGACCCCTTATGACAAAGAAGCAACTAAAAGTGGTAAATATCATCTCTCTTATGTTTCTCATCCCCACCCAGAACAAGCAGTAATTAGTAGAGTGAAGCTGATTAAAGCAGGATTATCACGATGCTACAAACTCAATCTCAATACCCAGAAAATTACCTGACTGCCAGAGGGAGGGGAAAAAGAAAATCAGAACAATACTGGACCATGAAAACGTATCCAGCTACTATCCTGTTTATTTTCTCTACTTCTAATCATATTTCACTGCTGATCAGCTGAGAGCTGTTGGGTGGCACTCCACTGTTTTAATCCTATGATATTATCGAAATGGGAGCTTTAAAGACTTCACAATATTTCTCATAAAGACCAGGGCTGTCACTCTGAGATGTTTGTAGATCAGATTATGTTTAAATGGGAAATTATTACATTTAAAATTTGGGGGTTTAATATGAATTTCAATTTTCTTAATCTGCTATTTTAGTGTCCTGTTAATGTGTGATCTTCTTATTTCATCTATTAACTTGATTCTTGTTTGTATAGGTATGAATGTGTAGCCTGGGGCTAACACACAGCAGCCGATGTGGAACCAGCTCCCAGTTTAGATTTGGGAGCCGATGAAGTGCACCCAGATTCACCAACAGAGAAACTGATATTTTTCTCACCTTTTCTGTGAAACTCATTGTTTCCTTTGTAGTGAGTCAGCTGAGACCAAATAGCTGAAAATCTTTCTCTGCTGCTCCGTCAGACTCTTCTCCTCCTGCTGATCAGCTGGGACAAAGAACAGATTTTTATTAGACAACGAGACTACTGAGAGGGACTACAAAGAGAGAGAATACTACACTGGCGTCCCTTCATTGACTCTCTGTTAAATCAAGAAGTGAATTTTAAATCTTCCTCCTCACATACAAGGTCTTGAATAATCCGGCCCCATCTTAATGACCTCAAAATACCATGTTTCCACTGCAGACCACTTTGCTATCAGACTGCAGGTTTACTTGCCGTTCTTATGATATTTGAAAGTAGAATGGGAGGCAGAGACTTCAGCTTTCAACCTCCTGTTGCCCCTCTCTGCTGCAGAACTAGCTTCCAGTTTGGATTTGGTAGACAGATTCTACTTTCGAGATAAGCTTCACAACACTCATCTTTGATCAAGATGGATGTCAGTGTAAACTTTTTACATCACATTTAGCCCGAGATTGAATTTTGTGTCATTTCTATACAAAACCTAACACAAGTATAAAAAAGTGCTTTTCATAGGTGTTTTGAACCACAGAACTTTTTAGCCTGAAACACAGTTTTTTGCAAAGTCAAACTTTAGTGTACCCATTGTACGACAAGGCCCAGACATTTTTCTTTCCTTCTCGGTTTTGTTACTTTAAAATGATGAAATGATGAACCAAAAGTGCATTCATGCCTGTATTTCTCGAATAAAAACTCGAATAACAAAAAACTTACTTAAAATTCTCCTGTTTAATAAAACTTATAGTTAATGTTGGATCAAGTGACCCTGAATGCTTCATTAGTTATGCTGCAACAGGCTCATGCTGCTAAGGCCTTCCCATGATGCAATGAGCACGCCTTCACACACCTCTTTTTTTAATCCACATGTGTTAATGTGTCACTGCTGCGTTGTTTGTTATTATTAAACTCGGTGTGTCTTCTGTCCCATCTCACCCCTGCCATAGCACATTGGTGCATCTCCCTGAGTCTGGCGGACATGCACAAACACATGCACATGCTCAGTGGAGTTGCAGCTTCTATGTGAGGCTTTATTAATTGCTCCTTGGGGATAAATAAAGTCTTTCTGATTCTGATATAGCCTAAAAGACAGAATGTTTGCACACATTAACCAGATTTGTGTAGCTAGCTACATAGAAACAGTGAATATCAGCTTCCTCTGTTAAGCTGGGCTTTTACTCCTAGCTCTGTACATGCTCACAAAAACAGGCATGTCGGGCATCAAAATGACCCCTATGAGTGCACAATACTCTAATAAGCGACCTTATCAGACGGTGATACAATGCAGATGACAAGTCTGTAAAGAGAATCAAAGTGTAACAGTAAAATTGCTACATTGTTGCACATAACACGCTCTTCATTTGTAACCTCACAGCTGTCCAGTAGAGCTCTCAAACTTTAAAATGGACACATTTAAACATTTAATGTTATTTAGGCATCCTGCCACAAAATATGACCAATAATTTTAACAACTGCTGCTATCAAGTAAAAATGTGATAATTTCCAAGTTGGGTTTTAAAAATTTAGTAACTCCCCTGCAAACAACCTCCCTGGCTTTTGGAGTATAGATAGCCGAGTTCCCCAATTTCAGCTTAAGCCTAATTTTCTCCAGGCCTCAACACACAGACCGCAGTCACCGGTGCATGTCTTTCTTTTTGTCTCCTGCAGTTTGTGTTTTGTCTTATGTGTTGTTACTGGTATCTCTATTCTCTCCTCATCACTCTCACTGCTGTCTGCAGATCATTTTAGGAGTTCACTTCCTCTCATGTGTTCATCCACAGCAGCTGGACAATAAAGTT
>NW_005188275.1:0-829 GCF_000239375.1 Pundamilia nyererei
TAATAATGATAATGAACTTTATTTATAAAGCACACTTAAAACCAAGGGTATGCCAAGGTGCTTAACAAGTAACATAGAGAATAAAAGGAAGATAATAGAAATGGGACCAAAGCAAGTACTAGGTATGCAAGAAAATAGCTGTCATTGATACATAGGAAAGCAGCAGATACAGAACAAACAAGGAATTAAATGAGCATAAAAGTGCATCATATAAAATCATAACAGAAATGTTAACTAGAGGGAAAGGCAAGATTGAATAAGTGGGTTTTTAGTCGTGATTTAAACAGTGCAATAAAATCAGAGGCGCAGATATCAAGAGGACGGGTGTTCCACAGTACCGGGGCAGCCAGAGCAAACGCACGGTCACCCCGGGACTTCAGCCGAGATCTGGGTTGGGTCAGAAATAGTTGATTGAGTGGCAGATCTGAGTGTTCTAGCAGGAGTATGTGGCCTGAGAAGTTCACTAAGATAACTCGGCGCTAATCTATTAATAGTTTTGAATGTAAGGAGTAATATTTTAAATTGAGTACGGTACTTTATGGGTAGCCAGTGCAAGCCAGCTAGAATAGAGCAAAATTTCCTGGTACCAGTCAAGAGGCGGGCTGCTGCATTTTGGACTGTTTGCAGTCTAAGAAGAAGAGAAGAGGGACGACCGTAGTGCAAGGAGTTACAATAATCTAACCTGGAGGTCACAAAAGCGTGAATAAGCCTCTCCAGGTCCTCATGCAGAACATAATGCCTAGCCTTAGAGATAAGGCGCAGTTGGTGGAAGCTAGATCTCACTACAGCAGACACTTGCTTATCGAGTTTGAGCGAGCTATCCAGCAGT
>NW_005188275.1:30386-50524 GCF_000239375.1 Pundamilia nyererei
TGTGCAGATAACCTCCGCCCTTTTATCCAGCTGATGAGACGCATGAGCACAGTTTGCGTAAAAATCCTGTTATTTGTGATAATTCAGCACTACTGTGGCCAATCCTGCAAAGTGTCACAGCTGCGAAACTAAATATGAATGTGTGCATGTGTTCATTACTACTGTTCAGTACATTTACATTGTCAGATAAGACAAATGATGGAGCTGGATCACGTGGTGACACAGTTCTAGTTCACTTACAATATAAATGTTCAGGATTTTCAGTGAAACGGAAGAAACAGAGTTGGGTCAATTTTTTTTACTCTTTCCTTTTTACAAGTCAACGTGAAGCGCAGACTTTCAGCTTTATTTTTTCATAAATTTTGTATT
The DNA here is from genome assembly GCF_000239375.1 of Pundamilia nyererei. NCBI lineage: Eukaryota > Metazoa > Chordata > Actinopteri > Cichliformes > Cichlidae > Pundamilia > Pundamilia nyererei. The sequence continues at coordinate 30,756 of NW_005188275.1, forward strand.
AAATGTTTAGGAATTACAGCCGTTCTTATACAAAGTCCCTCACTTGCTTATGAAGTAACTGAATAAACTCCGTGGTTGCACGAATATCGCAGCTGTCGCCTTGGAGATTCTCTGCTGTTCAGTTTTGTTTACCATGGCAACGCAGCCTCCTGAGCAGAGTGCGGTAAGGCTCTTCGGCTGCGTGCACCTGCTGACAGAAGCTGCTTCATGATGCGAAAAGCAGAAAAGCATCAGAGGAAATAAGAAACAGAACGTCTGCGAACTACAGAATCCAAACCTAAGAGATCGGCCTCTGCAAAAGCGAACCATCCTGTGCTGCAGGTTGATTTTTAGTAATAGCATCTATGACAAACTGCTACCACTGCAAGAATGAAACTTGCAGCACGTCGTTTTTTCTCTCCCCGCGTTTCCGCTTAGCATTAGAAGCTCGTGGGTTTTGTGGCCACAAATACGAGATGTGAGAGACGATCTCACAGAAGTGGAGGAAATATTATCGAGCAGCCTATTTATGGTTGTCGGCACACCGAATAGCATAGAAACGGTTCACATGTGCCACGTATTTAACGAGGCCGTCGGCTCTCCTTTCTTTTTTATGTCTGAGTCTGTTCTGATTGTGAGGTGCATCATCATCATCATCAGAGCCCCGCCTGCTGTCTGCACCCTCCGCGTTACATTTACAAAAACAAAACAAAGGACAAGTTTCACAAAGTAGCGTAATGAGTTCCAATTTATTCCACAACTGATCAGACACACATTCACATTTTCGTCGTTACAAGCAGGCCTGCTTCACTCTCCTGCTGCTGTTCTTTCAACCCAGACTTCTTTAAGACTAAACAGCTGTTAGGTTCAGGCAGATCCAGGTTTCTGTCAGGGGTGTTGTGAGCCCTCACTGAACCGTTTGCTGCGAAGAGTCACAATGCAAGTGCATTCTTTTAACCTTTTTAGGCAACGGATTAAACTAAAAAGGCCATTTGGTGTGTTCCATCAGCCCATCCTCACTCACCCGACCCCCCTGAATCACCGTCATTTCCTCCCTTTGTTTTTCATCCTTAAAACAAAACACACAAACCCCAAAATTTAACATAAATGAACCACAAAGCTCAGTTTGGCTCTGCTGGGAGTGCGCCACACACGCCTGCTATATACTAATCTTACAAGATATACAAGATGACCTGTTTTGGAGTGCAAGAGCTGCTTTCAAATTTGTGTCACATCGCAGACGAGGCCGATGGTAGGCGATCTCAAAATGTCGCTGTGGCGACAGGCCGCTAGCAGCTGATAAGATTTGCTATAAACTGACAATACAGTCCTATAACTTATGTACAATTTACTTCATCTCCATGTGAGTGCAAAATAAACGTATTCCTGACGCGACCGAATGGCTGGGAAAAAGAAACGAGGAGGTAAAACATATTTACAGTATTACACAAAAAAAAAAAAGGTCACAAATCAAAATACCTGACAGACACCAAAATGCAACAGATATGGCTTCATGACATACTGAGAACGATAGCTGAAATTCAACAGCAGAACATTTTTGACATTTAGAAAACAAAAAACAACAAAAAGGAGCGAAATCAAAGACGAGAGAAACACTAAGCACATGTGAACGTGTGATTGTGGGATTTCACTCCATCCGATGCTCATTTGGTAAACAAACTTTGGTAAAGTGAAAATAAATACACACAAATTATTCATAAAAACCCCCAAAACATCCTGTTGTTATCAAGTATTCCGGTTCGCGTCGCAGCTCCTTACGTAAAGCTGCTGCTACTTCATCGATCACATGTCACTGGTCCTTCCAGAAATACAAATAAATAAGCTCAATTTAACCTCATTTGGCTTCTGTTCTGGACAACAATCATAAATGTAAACTGAGACAGACTGAGCGTGACTTAAGGCAGTAAAAAAAAAAAAGTAAATACAGGAGGAACCCAGCAGTGGACTGAATGATGCAAATGGTCCCAGCAGGTCTATTTGGGTGGCAGCGGGTTGTCGGGGGTTGCTGGAGACGCCACGTCCTTGTAACAGTTATCGATCTGCTCCTTGTACATCTTCATCACCACCGGCCGCTTCAGCTTCATGGTGGGGCCTGCGGGAAGAGCAAAGAGGATTCGTGCTGTTTAACTCCTGCGAGGTGTAGAGTGACTGCAGCCTGAGCCGTACCAGCGCATCACCACATACATCCTCCCGGCCTGCTGCAACTTATGTTTCTCTGTAACGGACTTATTTGAGCTACCGTACTCAATATCACATGTGTTTTAGCTCCAAAAAGGCAGGAAATACCCAAATGTGAGTAACTGTGACTACAAATGGATGTGAAACCATCATCATCATCTTATTAAATGTCGTTTCAAAGCCGTTGTCTAATAAAATAAACCGCGCATTCGCTCACCCAGCTCTCCTCCGCCGACAGAGAAGTCTCGATCCAGGACGACCCACTTCTGAATGCGCTGAGCGTTGGAGGTGGACTTCTCGTTGACTCTTTTGATGCCCTCCTGGATGGCAGCGTTGACCGCAGGGTCTCGTCCGCCTGAGATCTCGGAGACGCGCGTGGCCTTGCTGCCCAGCTGCCTGCACAACTCCACAGCTTCTGGCGTCAGCTCGTCCTGTGGATCGCCCGTGTCTGGGTTCACTTGGCACTGGAGGGTGAGGAAAAAAATCAAATAAATATCAGTAACCAAAACAGCACAATTCTGAAAATCCCAACTGTGTAGTTTCTCAAAGCGACCACCAGGTGTCAGTGCTCCTGTCCTCACTATCTGTTAAAGCAGATGCACTGATGCAGTGAGCTTCTGACACCCCCCTCACTCCTCCCCTGTTCTCACTGTCTGAATCTTTACCTTGATGGTGAGCAGCATGGACAGAAACTTCCTCTTGTCTCCGACCAGCATGGCGTTGCTAATCAGCGGCACGGCCTCCTTCACCGCATCCTCTATGGGGACGGGAGGGATGTTCTCGCCTCCGGCTGTGATGATCAGCTCTGTGAGCGAAGAGAAGAACAAACCTGAAGCAATCGGCCTGTAACAGGATATAAGACTGAAAGCAGAACTGATGCTCTTCATTTAAATAGATAAATAGAAATCTGGTACAGTTCCAGCAGAGTGCGATTTAGCTCAGGCAGTACCTTTAATCCGCCCGGTGATGAAGAGGAACCCGTTCTCGTCTTGCTTGCCCAGGTCACCCGAGTGCAGCCAGCCCTCCGCGTCCAGCGCCTCCTCTGTCTTGTCGGGCATATTGAGGTAACCCATAAAGACGTGGCGTCCCCAGAAGCAGATCTCGCCGTTTCCCTCCTCGTCTTTGTTGTGCAGCTTTGTTTTGCACCCTGGGAGCTCGATACCGCAGCTGCAAGAGAGCAGTCGTGTAACTCACCAGCGAGTATCAGTCGTTCCCTGCAAGCCGTCAAACCAATGCAAAGAGAAAAATGTACCTGGTGAGCTTGAAGGCATCGTGGCGGGAGATGGTGTGAGGGCCGCTGCTCTCGCTCATGCCGTACAGTTCGCAAAGAGGAATGTTGAGGCTGAGGAAGAACTCCAGGGTGTCTTTGGTGATGGGGGCGGCGCCTGTGTAGCACTTGGTGCAGCGGTCCAGGCCCAGGGCCTTACGCACCTTTTTGAACACAAGCTTTTTGGCTACGTGATAGCTGACCGGAGCGCTGCCTGGTGCCGAATTCCTGGGGAGAAAGAGTGAAAGAGAACGCAGCGTGAGGTGGAAGGCTATCCCAGCTGATGGAAATAAATAAATAAATAGTTGTTTCAACAACAATCCTGCATCTGCGGTGAGACAAGAACATTTCAGCAAACTGAAACAGGAACCTCCCACCTCTGAGGAAACGACTCAGCCCCTTCTTAAAAAACAAAAACATATACTTACTGGTTGAGCTTGCTCAGATTGGTCCGCAGACCCACGTCTTTGGCCCAGGCAGCCACTTTCCTTCGCACGGTGGAAGACTTTGCTCCAACAGCTTTCATCTTCTCCTGCATCTTCTCCCAGACACGTGGGACGCCCATGAAGGCCGTCGGACGCGCCTCCTTCAAAGTGTCTACCAGCGAACCCTGTAAAAAACAGGACAATACAAATAAAAATCACACATTTTCACAACTTGCACAAAAAGAGGAAGTGTGAAAGAAACAGAAGCCGTTTGTGTAACAGACGGACTACAGAGCCACGTGAGGAACCAGAGGGGGGCGCTATGCTACTTTTCTGTTACAGGCTAAAATTGCTGTAGTGCAAATGTGAGGGTGATCAACGGGGGAGGGGGGGTTACTTAATTTTACATCATTGAAATTACTGATGGGTATTTGTAATCAGACACTTGGTTCTTGTTCTATAGCAGCCACAAAGAACCATGACCGTACAGCAGGCCTGTTATATTGACCGTACTGTGCAGGTGAACCTATTAAACGGGCTGATGAGCGTTTATTTCGGGCGCCGGCGTGTTTGTGTTGTCCGTTTGTGGTGTGTGTCTCACCTTCAGGGCGTCGGGCTGAGCGAAGTAAGTCACCCCTCCGATCTTCATGGCGATCCAGATGTCGACCATCTGGGCCGCGATGTGGCTCAGAGGCAGGTAGCTGACCACCACCTCCTGAGCCTGGGAAGCCGCGGTGAGACTCACATGCTTGGCGGTGGAGTAAGCGGTCCAGGTTAGCTGAGAGAGAGTAAAGATGAGGTGCTGTGATTGTTGTGGGCGCACAAGTGTTTCACATCTGTACTGTAACAGTAGATCAACACTAATCAACTGATTAGAGGCACATTCCCTCACAAAGCTCCTGAGGATGTGAGGATGGGTGGAGCTTACGTTGTCGTGGCTGAGCATGACTCCTTTGGGCTGGCCCGTGGTCCCTGAGGTGTAAATGAGCGAGCAGCACTGGTTGGGCTTCTGGCTGCCGATGATGGCATCGAGGGGAGCGTCGGGCTCGTCGCGTCCAAGCTCCAAGAACTCGGCCCACTGTGGCACGCAAAGAAAAATAAAAACACTTCGATCGTGCCTCTTGTGCTCAGCAGCTTCTTTTTATGCACGGGATTGTGCGCTTACCGTGTACAGGTTTGGTCTCTTCTCTTTTAGTTCGTCTTTGTACTGGACGATGGCTTTCAAGTGTGGCAGCTGGTCTTCGATCTGTGGACGGATGTGAAGACGATCAGTAAATCCACTCGTGGGATTCCTTCAGTATAAGTTACTACTTTTACAGCTTGGTTTAATAAACGCACATATTATTATTATAGGTTTTTTTGTTCAGCTGTGCCTGAAATCTGTTCAGCGTGTTGCTCCACATCCACGTGTAACTCACTCTCATCTTACCTGAAGGATCTTCTGCAGCTGTTTGTGGTTCTCCACCACGATGATATTGGCCTTGGAGTTTTCTGCTACATACTGGCACGCCTCAGGAGAGTTGGTGGTGTAGATGCCCACAGCAAACCCACTGTGAGACAGACACGTCACACAGTCAGCTATAGAGCCATTTACTTCTCTATATTGTTCCAATCGAATCAATATCCAGTCATGTTGATTAAGAGGCCTTCCATTTGCAGATATGCATTTGATAAGTCAATATAGATATTGTTCATTTACTTCCAGTCGCCATGGAAACAAAAGCTTGCAGGTGAATCAGAAGCGCCGAGTTGCATTCAAGTCATACGACGGATGAATTGAGCGCTCTTGGTGGAAATGTATCAGAAATGCATCAGCACATGAATCAGGTTTGTGTTGCATCTGTGCAGCTGCTGACCAAAGGTATAAGTCAGCCAATCAAGTGAGAGCTTTCACCAAGGTACATTTAAGACTTTTAAGACAATTTGTTATCACACAGAATGCAATTAAACATTCATTTTAATGGCTGCAAAAAGGAGAAAATCAGTAGTCTCGCAGTTATTTGCTGAAAGTGTGACTTGACTGACATCTACAGGACGCCTGTCGCTGTAAATAAAACTGACCTGAACTGAATCAGCGGCAGACTGAAGTTATTTTCGTGGCACTTTTCATACGTAAAAAACGAAACTATGTTCATCAAAATGAAGCGCAGGGCTGCTCCCAACAGTGGGTGGAGAACATGCAACATGCAAATGAAAAGCAAATCACTTTAACCCTGCATTTCAACAAAGCAGCAACATGTTAAATGTTTGCTCTGACTGAGCTGCAGATGCCCGAAAATTCAGATCACCTGACGACATCCCGATGTTACCACAGGAGAACCAGTCCTCCCCGTCTGTCTTTTTCTTAACAATCTGATGAAAATGGGTCAACAGAACCCACCTGACCTATGACAGCACTGTTTTACTAGAATACCGAGCTCCCGCTCTAAAAGACAGTGAGATATGATGCAGGATGCGATTCAAATGTTTTGCTTCGGTGTGGAAATCTGAGCCGTAAACTGAAGTTTCCAAACATGACCTGATTGCATTCATCACGACCGGTTTGTTGACATTCCAGCTGACCTTTTTGTTGTGATCATTACGCAGGGAGCGGCGTTTAAGCATGCACAGTATCGGTATCAGAGTGCGTGGAAAGAATGAGCTTCTCTATAAACAGATTTAAGACTTTTAAGAATCAAAGCAAACATGAAAATGTCACCAGAATCGGCGTGAAAAGACCCGGTTCAGCATAACAGATGTTTGGTGATGTCAGCAGCTGAGCCGGGGTACATCTGGCCTCAGCCAATCAGTGCCTTTAGACTCTTACTTTGGCTCAAGGGTCTCAGTTTCTTGGAATTTCTTGCACTCTTTTTAGCGTGTTGGATAACAAGCATGGGTTCATTCATAGTGAATACTTATGCAGCAAAGCTGAGAAGCTTGTGATTGCTGTTATGTGATCAGTGCACAGACACAGAGTACAAACACAACACAGATGGATAATTAAGCCTTAAAAAGCACATTAGCATTATCAGGAAAATGCACTGATTGGATCTAGAGCAGGGCGATATGACCAAAAATATTTATCACGATATAGATTTCAAAATTTGCGATAACGATATAACTGACGATATAATTGACACTAGACAAAATACTTTACAACTACACAACTTTATTAGTGAAAAAAAACATTTATGTATTTTCACTTAAACAAGCAGCTGTTTTTTTATCTGCATTAAAGTTATATAAAAATGTAACAGTGCAAATGCAAAATCCTCGCTGACAGTTTAACCAAAAGGCATTTCCAGTGGAAACTGGCCGACACATCCTCAGCATAACCATGTATAACATCCACAAAACTTAAAAAGAGGTTATACACACACAATACGGTAACATTATGTTGAAGCACAGTACGTATCACTCCGCGAGGCTCCTCCCTCGTCATCATAAATAATGCTGTTCCAGGTTCAACATTGCAAGTGACCAATCACCTTCTCCTGACGTCATCCGCGACCTCGAAAAAAGCAAACGCCTTCAAAACATCTACTTCACTTGCGAGAAGAGAAACCGCCTCTGCAAGGGCGATATGTATAATGCTTACCGTTTATTAAAGAAAAGTATCCTGAAATGCAAAGAATTCAAGTTCCCGGATGGGCGGACAGAAGCGGTTTCTCTTCTCGCAAGTGAAGTAGATTTTTTGAAGGCGGCATTTTTCAAAGACACAAAAGGGGGACGTCACAACAATGTCATTGGTCACTTGCAATGTTGACCCTGGAACAACATTTATTATAATGATGTGGGAGCAACGCCGACACGAGGATATCAGATCATCCCTGCGGACGACAGCTGTAACGCTCCGACAATCCATCAAGCGGTGCGGCTTCGTAGCTCAGCAAAGTCGTACTGAAACATTTGACAGATTTTCGAGCGCCGTGCACATAAAATCGTTTCGAGGTCAGTAAACACGACCAGAGTTCATACATAAGGCACACGGGATTATAAGGGGCTCTGTCGACTTTCAGAAAATCAAAGGATTGATTTTAAGTGCGCCGTATTTTCCAAACAACACGGTAATAACGACGGCCCGCTAGCATGCGCTACCAAAAATAGTGCTTTGTTGTGTGTCTGACGGACGAAAGCTAAACCAGTTCCACCAGTGAAGCTGCAGCATTTTTACAAACCAGTTCTGGTTCATCTGTTTCATTCAACGATCCGCTTTCGCTCTTCTCATTCTGCGTCGCCTTTTTCACCATGTGCGTATGAAAACAAAGGCACTGCGCATGCGCGTTTTACCCATATTCTATCGCGATATTTCATTTTCTTGTCATTGCCCAACATTACACCGGTATTACCGTGAACGGGATGATATGGCCCAGCCCTAATTGGATCCACAGCGGATCAGTTCAGAAGAGGAATCGAATCATCGCATGTATGAGCACAAGCTCTTGTAAAGTGAATCGAAGTGGAGTGCAGCACCCCAGTGAACACGCTTAGTTTCAACCATCCATCAAAAAGACGGTATTGCTCTGGCACATAGGACACACCAGCAAACGCGCTGCCACACGTAAACATCAGCATGTAATAAGATAGCCACAGATACAGAGAGCAGGAGGATTAGGGTCATGTAAAGGAAATATTCAGGGCTGACGATGAAACTCACCCCGCCAAAATGGCTCCGATGTCTGCGACGAACCACTCAACGGAGTTGAAGCCCAAGATCCCAACGCCGTGGTAACGCTCCAGTCCGAGCTGTAAAAACCAGAGCGCACTTAGAGTCACAGCAGATCTGGCACAAGTCTCACTTCCATCGTTGCGATTGTTGTTACAAATCCCTTGTTTAATATTTACCTTTTGTTATTACTTCGGGGTATTTTGTATTTGACAGGATAAAGCTCAGAAGGGTCTGCTTGTTACAAACTAGAGTGCAGACAAATGCTTACATGCACCAGATTTAGCCTGATGTTCTTTTCACGAAACACAGAGACAGTTCGAGCCGTCAGGTCTTCCAGCTGATGCAGGTGGGACCTGAGGTTAGCTGTGCATTACATTCAGCTGCAGCCAGCATTCATCAAGTCGTTCATTCATTGTTGAAAGATAATAATCAGGTGTAGCTGACTGTGTTAGGCAAGCACAAAACAAAAACTATCTGAGCTTTATTTATCGTGAGCGAGGGCGAAGTTCAGGTCTAAGAGTTGGATTCGAGGTTGGTTTGTGTGTGTGAGACGCAGAGAGAAACGTCCGAGTTTGTGTGTGTGTCAGTAGAAATGAGTCAGCCTGCTGTCTAACTTTGCAGAGTTTCACGTGAAACAATGACACGCTCTGTCCTGCTGAGACCTCGCCGTCTGGCCTGACATTTCAACCCTTTGGTGCGGCGACACGTGCTGTCTAGACAGACTCGGCACAAAGACGAACGGACGTTAAAACGGCTCGAAGAACTCGAGGACTGTTGTTGGAAACAGAAATGTGTTGATGCTGAGGAAGCCCAGCTGCCCCAGGTGAGGGGGCAAAGAAAGGTTTTGGCACCACCACTGTGTGTCAGAGCTGAAAGCAGTAATTCTTCTTCTTCTTCTTATTGATTTATCTGCTTTTTATCCGTTTTTTATGAGCCATCACTAAGATTTCGTCCAGGAAATGTTGGGATAATCAGATCCGGAGAGTGTCTGCAGTTATTCTCTCACGTGTAGCGCACAGCTGTGCCCGCCAGCTCTTCGCTACTGCTGGTTATATTATGTTGCTGCCTGTGTGAGGCAGCACACGGGTCAGGAAGGTCATAGCCATCTTTATCTTTCTTCTTCTGGCTGAACAGGAAGTGCATTTGGCGTTTAAAAGTCAGCCAAATCAAATCTGCGGAGCCGCCTGCTGTGGTGACAACAGCAGCCAAAATTCTCTTTCACTGTCTGACAGACGAGCCACCGTTTCTGAGCATTTGGTATTCTTGCTCAAAAACTGAACTCAGCTTAATTTTATGTCCTTAAAGTAACGAATCAACCGTAGATGGAAACTTTTGCAGGGTTACCCAAAGAATAAAAGAAAAACTACCTTCAGGAAGCTCTTGGCAGCGGTGCGGCAGGTCTGGTAGTAATCTTTGTATTTCAGGCTTTTCTGCTGGTCGCCCTCCTTCCAGCACAGAGCCGTATATTCGCTGTAGCGCTCCACGGTCGAGACGAACATCTGGTTGACCGTCAAAGCGGGTTCAGCGGCCAGACCGGACTCCTCCATCCTCAGCTTCACCTCTCCATCGCGCTGCGTCGTCCACAGACGGGGTTCTGCTGCCGGCACCGACAGGGAGTCTGGGCGCTGGGCGCTCACTGGAAGATGTGCAAACAACAGTCAGAGAATCGATCGAAGGCGGGCCTCGGCAATAGATCTGTACGCATCTACCGTCCTGGAAAACTGCGACAAACACCCTTTATTTAAGGTGTTAATGGAGATACCATCCAGCTGCAGGCCTACGATAAATCTACAAAGTCACATGGGTTCAAAACTAGTGTCAGCCAATGGTAACAGAGCTGGCATGAGTCACAGTGACAGCCAAGAGTTAGCAATCGCTTCAGGTTGGCTAGATATGACATTCTTTAAAAACAAAAAGTGGTATTATTTTAAAAGCTTTATAAATAATAAAATATAAATACAACTTCCAGCACGCCATGCGAGTGTACCGATGGACTTCCTGGTTAAAATTATGATCAGATAATCTTTAAATAAAACCGTCTGTTTGCCAACAATCTCCGATTATCACTTATCATAGGGGGCCGAGGACTTGCACCAAAACTCTGACAACAAAACCAATCGATTTGTAATCGTTTCTGCAGGGAAGCCCCGCCTCCATGTTCTGCTCTCACACTCAGAGACAAACTGCCAGCAGGATGTTTGAATATGCAGCAGAACAGCGCCACACGGAGGGTTTATGACTATTTACGATTCATTTAGAGCAGGGCTGTAAATACTCTATCATGAAAAAGCCACCAGCAGTTATTATTACATGTTAAGAGTTCCTCTTTAAGAATCATTATAAACGAATGATAACGAATGTCAATTAACTTTGGGTCACAGTGCAAAGTTCCCCTTTCGTGGTTATAAACAGATCGCGGAGCAACGCGTGTGCCGGGGTTTTTCCTCACTCACTGAGGCGGGAAAGAATGTCACCGTTTAAAGGCAGGAAAAGGGAAGTGGAGCTCGCTCTGCCGAAGAACGCAGAGTTCATTCACGTCTGTTTGCTCTGCTTCCTCAGGAAGGAGAAAAAAAAGATAACATCAGCATTTACAGCGAGCACAGAGATGGGATAAAACCCGAGGTCACGACCTATCTGTACGGATGCTTGAGCCTAAAAATGACACTGATGTCATCTAATTGTACGTCTGCATGCGGCTTATCGCAATTCTTCCAGCGCCGCCCTGGTGAACGCCGAATGCTCGGGAGCGCCCGAGAAAGTGTAAACACGCTCCCTCTGCACTCACCTGCTGGTGTGTTTGAGCTCTGCTCCGCGGGGACCTCTGTAGTCTTGGTGCTGCTGGTGGCTGCGTCATGGGCGCCGGTCTCCTCTTCCCCTTCCCCTGCGGACTCTTCCTCTGAAGACTCACTAAAGAAAAAGAAAGGAGGAAAAAACCCACAGTTACGTGTGGGTCAGCAGGTGGAAGAGGGTGGGAATCCTGAGAGCAAAGATCATGCCCTCATCCCAACTGTTGTTGGTGTAAACACCGTCACTACCTCTCTGTAGGCAGTTCAAACAAATAGGGGCTTATTTTAGGGGCGTGTAACTTGTGTTGACGTACTTTGCTGTGTCCAAGATGGAGGGAGGGAGATCGCAGGAGGCCGCGCTGTCCACTGTAACACAGGGCGACTCCAGGAAACCGACTTCTCTGGGAGGCTCCGTCACCCCTGACATGCTGGTGGACTCGCACAAAGTTACTGAAACAGAGGATGGTCAGGGTGTCACAACAAGGAAACAGTTACACACATGACTGAGAGGCTCCAAGAGAAAGACCCCTCCCCCAGCTGGATCCCAGGAGTGGAGCATTTGGGGGATTTGTGCTGTAATAACTAAATAATTTAAGTAGTTTGCTATTTAGATCTTAAACTATAAAGACTCATAACTGACAAAGAAATAAGATCCAAAGGAGCAAATACTGAAACATCTGGCTTTCCTTGTCTAATTAGCGCACAGCTCAGCTGACACCAACGTGTGACAGCCAGCAGTGGGCGGTACTCACAGAAGTCGTGCGTCCTGTAGGGCACTAGGTCATCTAACCCTAACCCTAACCCTTGCAGTTGCCGTGTTCTTGCAAAGTGTCACGAACCTGCCCGACTTCTGTCTCGTGATCAGATAAAATGCAGCTGCTTAGAAATCTCACCGAGATCATTGCGACCATTTAAAAAGCCGATCTCTGCTCAGGACGTGCAGAGAGCGACCTGTGACACACTCAATCGCACAGCGAGAAGAAACGGCTCGATTGGATCCGACTTCATGAGCTGTTAAAAGCCTGGATGATAACGCAACATATGGAGCCTGGCTAGCAAACACACGTTACAGATAACGCCGTCTTTCTACTAATAATTGACTGCGACTGCTGCGCTTGGTCAACAAAACACCTCAATAAAGAATATTTACACTGCTCCACCCTCCTGGTGTCGAGTGGAAGAGAAACGGGAAAAACAAAGGAAACTGGTGATGATTGTGAAATAATTTTGAAAGATACAACAGAAAGAAAGTGGAAACCCCAACTGGGACATTAGAGCGTGTCCCAACTGGGACATTAGAGCGTGTCCCAACTGGGACATTAGAGCGTGTCCTAACTGGGACATTAGAGCGTGTCCCAACTGGGGACATGTTCCCTCTTCCCTCAATGATCTTGTGATTTACATGCCAAGCCGACCGTACCACCCCCTTACCCTTTTCCTGCCTTTCCCACCATTTCGTTCATCACAGGAACCACGTCAGACCTCTCTATCATTCAAACCACTGCTGTTGCCGAGCTGGACACCCCCTCCTCTCCCTTTCCTCTTTGGTAAATCACAGGACTGACCTGTTTATGTAAGAGGGCTGAAAACACATACCAGCAGCTTCATCTATCTGCTCTAGCAGCAGCACATCATTTCTCACCTTTTGGGGCCCATGGGGGGGGGGAAAAACAGAAACAAACAAGCTCCAGAGAGCCAAAAATGATTTTTGTGACACATTTGAAACATATTCCCAACCTAAACTTTCCATAGTGGAATAAAACACAGGTCAGCTGGATTATTTCATGTACGAATTGCATCTAAACTGGAAGAATTCATCACATTTGGCCAAAAACATGTCCCTGAGGAGAAACATGGGCTTGATTTGGATTTGATCAGGATGTTTAAAGGTCTCTCTGTGGACGCATCGCCTCCGGTGCAGCTGCAGATTCCTCTGTTGCAGTTGTGGGTGGCTGAAGGTGGAGGCAAGCAGGCAGCCCTGGGACTGACAGGGGGCAGATATTCAAAATCACCTCCCCTCCTCTTATTTCAGTCACTGCTGCGTTCTTGTGACGTGATGGGGAGGATTCTGAGCGTGACGCTGATCTCGAGGTTCAATCGCTCATCAACCCTACCCGTCTGCAAACGGACATGTGAAGGCTGAATATAGCCTTTAGAAACCCAGTGAGCTTTCATCACATTAAAAACCCCTGAGACGCGTGCCTGTCACACAGGCCTGGTATGAACCCCCCCTGCTGTTCATCTGGCAGCAAAAACACCTTGAAAACATCCATCGGTGGTCAACAAGGTTATTGATCCATGAGCAGGCTAAGAATACATTTCCCCGGCTGCTGTGATAAACTTTCAGTTTTTCCAATCAATAATTTTTCTTCTGTGGTTTTCTGATAATCACCCATGAGAAATATGTGGATTTCCCATTTAATTATCTCTCAATCACCAAAATCACAAACCCATATCCTTTAGAAACAAGCCGGAAACCTCTGATTCTCTTACCCGATATAGATTAACCCGTCAATCAATGACTGATTGAGCCATGGCTTTACTTCCTTTACAACAATGTTTCTAATACTCAGTGTGTGTGATGGAGACCTGTACATGTTTAGCAGGTTTGGCCTCTGTCACCACAGCAGCAACATGGATGGCTTTCACCTTGTTTTCAGGATGTGAAAAAATCCCATCTAAAACGGATTCAGTACCCAACACTATCAGAGCAGCTGTGGCCCAGGAAGTAGAGCAGGCGGTTTACCAATCAGAACAACAGTGGATGGATTCCCCAGCTACTCCTGTCTACATGTTGAAGTATTTTGGGTAAGATATCAAAGAAAATGCTTGCATTAATTTTTTATTTGTTTGCAGTAAAAAGGGCGTTAACTGAGTAGAAAAGGTCTGGACTTGTTCTTTCAGCTCTACAGAGCTGCCGAGCACATTTTTTAATCACTCAGCTAATAAAACGACTGTGCCACAGTTTAGCTTTCTATAGCCCGAGGTGACGTATTCAAATGCACCTGTTTGAGAAGTCACAACCAAAGACCCAACCAATCAATGATCAGACTGACTGCTGACTCTCTGATGCTCCTCTTGATGAGGCACAGCCATTCTGCATGCTTTTGTTTTCATGAAGTTTCCTTGTCATAAGACAGCACAGCCAGTGCCAAGGATGAATCATCTGACGGATTCAGCACAGTTGTGCAAAATGCTGCATCCACTCTAGGGGGGGAATTGTACTGCATAGCAACAGCTGTTTCATTCAGAAATGGAACAGCAGCAACCCCCCCCCTAATCCTTGAACAAAAAAGTGTCTGCCCCAAAACCAAATGAGGGACTCTCCCCAAAACAATACCACCATGCTTGCAAACTTCACTTGGGTTAATCCCCTTTTAAACTGTACAGACCAAAAGTCCCCCCCCCCTATATTTTCATTTTTCTTCACTCGAGCTCCATTTGTTTGTCCAGAGTAACAGCCACCTCACTTCACCTAAAGCCACAGTGCTGCTGCTCTGAACGAAAGTCAGATACAGTGAATTCCCAAAAATCAGTGAATGATCTCCTCCTGCTTCCATCCAGCTGCTCCTTCCACGCAACGCGCACTGGGCGTCATCCTCAGAAACCCCACGGTACTGGGCACATTTTTTCCAACTTAATCTATTTGCATGCTAAGCAGACTTTTGTTAATGGCTATTTTAAACGTGAACCAAATTACAGGGAGAAATACAGATGGATCTGCTGGGTGGGTTACACCCTTTTAGGAAGAGACCAGGTCTGAGCAGGTTGTCTAGACACACCCAAGCTGTAAATTTAAGACCTTTTTTTTCTGTAACACATTTATTATCATGTATTATCCTATTAACGTCTAAAGCAAGCTTCACTGAACCCAGACATAAAAAACTCAAATTATAAACCAGGAAATTGTAGATCTGAAGGCGAAACATCATAATTCAGAGTCCAATCTAAGGCCTGTAAATGCAACACGCACACACGCAGGTGGTTTTATTAACGGAAAAATCGTGACCAACCGGTTTCTGGCCAAACCTGATGTGTCGCCGTGAAACCGAGCTTAAAACAAAACCAGAAAAGCTCCACACAGGGCTCAAATACTCACACTGCATTGCTGGAAGCTGATTCTTATTCCGGTTTGGTTGTCTGTTTCTTCGTGACTAGATTTTTCTTTAATCTTCCGCTTTTTCTTCGTGTTTTCCGTTAACGCCGTGGCTTCAGTTTGCCGTTAAACACGCACCAACCGGCCACTGTCTACTCAAGCAGCAGATCATTCATTTTCAAACACACAACCGGCTCCGTGGGTCCCACCCACCCTGAAAAAAAAGAAATCCACCCAGGGTGGGGCCTGTCGGTTTCCTCCGGTCGCACCGCCCCCCTCACAGCACCGCCATTCTGATTGGTTCAAACTGCTCACACCACAGGACCTGGTTTCCATACAAGGCTACGCAGGGCACATGGACACAGAGGGGGCGGAAGTTGCAGTGAGCGCACGAGCTCACATCGAGCGTACACGTCGCAGATATGCCGGCTCGAGGGGGGCGGGGGGTTACTATCGTTCAAACTGCAGAGCCCTGACAGCTAGCGCGGCTGAGCCTGTGCTTGGCTTTAGCTTCATGGCTTTCCACGGACAGAAACGCGCACTTCAAATGCACCACATCCTGCAACCTACATTATTATAACTACTGCACATGCTCCTTTTCGTCTTCATTAAAGTTTACCAACGACGCCAATTAATGACATGTAAATATAACATAACAAATGTCCACCTACAAAAGAAGAAGCTGAAAATCAGGTTTTTTTTCTTTTTGTTTGACAAATTGACAACTGCTACATTTTACTTTCATACTTTTCTATTTGTATTCCACTGCAATTCAACTGGATTTTTTAAAAATCCTCACTCCGGCTCCAGTTCACTGCTCTACTTCGTTTAGAAATGAGGACTTTGCAGTAAAAAGGTGACCTGGTAAACCACAGAGCTCCGACCTTAAGCATGACAGACCAGTCCTGTATTAATGGTTTTATGAGTCACAACCTAATTGCATTAAAAACAAAGGGATGGGAGGGATGCAGATAAACGCTGTTGACACACACTGAACTTGTGTAAAATATGTAAACAAAGCTGTAATGGGGAACGAGTCCACGACCTCTCGTGAACTGCATGTTTCCCCCGAGGTTAATGAGGGTGTGGAGTCACAGCTGAATTTACAGTACACATCCATCCGTAGCTCAGTGTGAATGTCAGTGAGCTGCTATTAATCCGGTTCACACACAAAAATATGCCGGACGTGTTGTTTCATGACTATTCACTCATGTCCATTGGTGTCACCGATAAATGAAAGAATTTCCTTAAGGCAAATTTCCACTGAAGTCCCGCCTGCATCATTCGAGAGGTGAGGCAGTTCAAGGAGAGGAAGAGGAAAGTACAGAAATGTCCTCCACGGACTAATTACACGAAAACACACACACACAGGATTAAACCTTCACTTGGGCATTTAACCTCACAAGAAATTAATGCCACCTATTTTCAATATTTAATGATATTTTTTATTCAAAAATTTTAATTTTTTTGCAAATTATAAAATGCGCCTGGATATGCATGGCGTATGTTAACACATGATTATCTTCATGAGCCTTACTTCTCTCTTTTTTTAAAGATGAATCTTAAAATGACTCTGAAGATGCGCCCTCATTATTGGTCTATGGAAAGATCAGTATCAGCCAATCGCCGGGAGAGACGAGCACCACACCACAGCATCAGATGACACGCAGGGACCGGCTCATCCAGTACAACCATGCGCACATGCTCTAGAGCTGCAGAATGCATTAGTGCTTACGCAACCCACGCCGAGGGTACGGCCGGTCAGAGGCATCATCTCTTCCTTTCTCTCTCATCCTACTCTCAGACAGCAGCACAGCGCACCGACTCTCAGTTTCTGTCAGAAGTTTTTGTTACGTGCAATAGATTTCCCTTTGATGTCTGTAACGTGCTGTAAATGTCAAAGCATTTTAATATGAAATTAGTTGAAATCTTACTTTACACAGTACTATTTGGTTCAATATATTTAAATGTGCCACCTTTAATAGGCTACATATTTCCACTAGTTTTCTTTGTAAACTGTTAATGTTTAAGGGTACGGTAGTAAAAAGCAGAATATGTTTTTTGGACTAGTGTAATATGAAGGATAAATTGCCCATTTTTAATACTAATATACTGATTGAATGGATGTCTACCTCAATATCATACTTGAATATAAGTGTATTTTGAAAATAATTTGACATTTAAGTAAGAAGGCAGTGCCCTCGAGAAAATCATTTTCTTGTGCAACACCCATTTGTGGTGAGTATTGTCTGTTTTTATGCTTATAATACAACTTTGTGATATAAAGATTTAATTCCAGAAAAGTTGGGATGCTGGGAAATGTGAATAAAAACAGAATGAAATAACACAAATTTCCAAATTTCATAGATCCATATTTTATTCACAATAGAACAGAAACTATTTTCCTATTTCATGGAGAAAAAATAGCTCAGTTTGAGTTTGAAGGCTGCAACAATTAAAAAAAAAAAAAAGTTGGGACTGGGGCAACAAAAGCCTGGAAGAGCAAGTGTTACTAAGAAGAAACATCTGCCATCTTAAGCTCATTAATGCAGCTTAAGACTGTCATTTAAAGAAGAAGCCACATGTGAACATGATCCAGAAATCCTATCTGCTGCCAACTTATCTGGACCAAAGCTCATTTAAAATGAACAGAAAAACTGCTCTGTGGTGAGACTTCATCCTTCTAACTAAAGAGGAGAGGAACTCCTCTTGTTGTCAGCGCTCTGTTCAAAAGCCAGTGTTTCTGCTGGGGGTGTATAGTAGAAGAATTTACAGGTGCATCGTAATGCAAACCTCTCTGAAACCCTACAACATAATTTATATTGTAACCTGATGTGCGCAAAGATAACAAAGTAACTACACATCATGTGACAGCCCACTGCTACTCTGATTGGCCTGTTCAGTATACTGTTGATTTCTCGTGTCCACTTCCAGCTGCTTTTTGCCCCAGTTGTGAGTTTATCAGTCAGACAATAACAATTATTGAATAATGAGCATAGCATCAATATAAGGATTCACAAATGTCCCTGAATTCTTGGAGGAACACTGATAAAACTATATGAATGTAGCTTGAAGAATCAATTTGTGTCCCTTGATCAATAAATGATCAACAGCAAAGATTTAGAAGAAAAGAAAATTGCAGAATTTGATTTGTTTCGGTCATGGCTGCCACTACATATAAAACGGTTGCAGCTCCAGAAATATTTGAGGTGTAAACAACATCTTTATTTTTTGCCCTTAGATCAGCCCTTCATCTGCCAATCAGTACTGTGGAACACCAGGACACGACCATGAGGTAATTACCATATAACACACACAACCATTAATGCTGGTGTCAGTGTCAGTCACATAAGTAAGTGTCTCCACAAGCTTTACAGATTCACAACAAAAGTCTCGATCAGCCGTTAGTGACTCTGGAATCTGCAGCTCGCATATCAGGAAGTTCAGCTTCAGTGCTACAGGTTTTATATGTTACCATACATCCTGACAATGTCTTTCTCAGGGAAGGCGTTGCATATTTCAGCAAGACAATGCTAAACCACATTCTGCATCTATTACAACAGCACGTCACATTTTACACAGTGCTGCGATTTCTTTGGCAGTGCGGTTGTACATTCATGCATATTTTTAACATATTTAGGTATCTTACGTATGTACACATTTACATTATTACATTTGGATTATACCATTATAGATTAACTTATAGCGTTCCTCCCTGTATGTATTTACCCAGCTTATGCCTGTAGCTGAATGTTTATCGTTGTTTAGTGTGAGATCATTGCGGTCTGTGGAGGCATTGCCAAAAATCCAAAAAATCTCCACAATGTGCGTAAGAAAGCAGAACTGGAATTTCTTGTATGTGCCACTGCACATCAGTCAAACTGATGTGCTGGTAACAGGAAAAACATACAAGGAAACAACAAGGTAACTGGTGATGGATAGACAGCTCAATCAGAGCATCTCAAAAAGAACAGGTCTTGTGGTTTGCAGAGGTGAGAGCCCATCAAAAACCAGTGAAGGACAACCCCCAGCAAACTCATGGGAGACAGTGATTAAGGTGGGGAGTGCTGATCCTGCAGAAGAGCTACAGAGTGACTAAAAAGCTCAATGGTGGCCATGATAGAAGGGTATAAGAGTATACAGTTGTTGCGTATGAGGCTATGACCAGACGCCATGCCCATTCTGGGCCCCGTCCACACCTGGATGGGTCTGCAGAGGGCTGACCCACCGTCTTAGGTGGATCCTAGGGCAATGAAAGAAGGTTGAAGTTTCAGGTATTTTGACACCAGCTGGTGAGCATGTCAGAGGTGTATCCTTACACACAGTGGATCCATCTGTCTTTACAATTCCATAGCAAAGATTGTGGTTG
>NW_005188275.1:51298-52619 GCF_000239375.1 Pundamilia nyererei
CACCTAAAAGTTTTTTGTTCCAGTGTTTAATTTAAAAAGTTTAATTAAAATAAATTCATTTAAATATCAATCGTTCCTTCCATTTTCAAGTCATAGCATAATTTTAGCTCATAAAATAATAATAATAAATAAAACTATACTTTAACACTCAGACATCCAGTCCACTTCTGTCCCACTGAATCAGGTCCAACTCCACCAAAGGCCTCATGGTGACATCAGAGTGTTTTGTACATGACTGATGCTGAGTGAAGATTAATTCAAACACTAACATTTAAACTCTACACAGTTTCTCAGTAACACATTTGTGCTCTGTTCTTCAATACGTGCTAAAATGTCTGCCCGCGCCGTATCACAATATAGACATATGCTGCCATCATGTGCCGCAAATGGCAAAGTGCATGGAAGTGACTGTGACTGCACTGCTGCAAGGAGAAAAAATGACATTTTTATTTTCAGTATACAGATATTTTATACATCACTGGACACTTTATTAGGGACACCTTACTAGCACTGAGTGGATGCCTTTTTTTTCCTTAATTCTCCATGGGATACATTCAACAAGGTCCTGGAAACATTTCTCATAGTTTTTGGCCCCAAATCTCATGTTTGACATGATAGCATCACACAGCTGCTGCAGACATGTTGGCTGCACATCCATGATGTGAATCTCCCGCTCTAACACATTTCAAAGACCCTCTATTGTTTGAGATCTGGTGACTGTGGAGATCATCTGCGCACAGTGAACTCAGTTTCCTCTTCAAGACACCAGTTTCAGATTACATTAAATGTTACCCTGCTGGAAGCCGCCATCGGAAGATGTGTACACTGTGGTCAGAAAGGTTGTGACATTTAAATCATGCTCAGCTGGGGTCCAAGGTGTGCCAAGAACATATCCCCCACTCTATTACCACTGATATAAGCCAGTATGGATCCATTGTTTCATGTTGTTTATTCTGACTCTACCATCCAGAAGTTGTTGTTGAACTTCAGCAGGTTTGTACTGATTGTTTGTACATACCTAAATTAATTGAGTTGCTAACATATCATTGTCTGATTACAGGTGTACCTAATAAAGGGTCTGTAAATTCACGTGTATAACAGAATAAAATGTGTACAAGTGCAGAAACAAATGCAAAGATCTGTTTATGTGCAGCAGAAAGAAATAAAAGTAGAAAAAGGGTGTCTAACAAATTTTTAAAATGTAACAATTTGCAACTTAGTGCTAAAATATAGAGTTGTTTGAAACGGTAAGGTGCAATATCAGAAAGTTCAGTTCTGATTTTGATTCGTGCTTATAGGGAACAGCCTATTTAAACGGGTT